>NW_027664045.1:690000-705000 GCF_964034855.1 Anser brachyrhynchus
AAGCTGAACCCGAGTTAGACCCGAAAAAACACGTACGGTGCCACTTTCTGCCATCAAAAAGTGCTCTCAGCGGAAGCCTTTGGGTACACCTGAACTCCCTGGGGGAGCCTTTACGCAACCCCACACTCAACAGGACTCTGTGTCTTCACTCTTTCCTAACAACCCTAAACATAACCCTAACCGCAACAAGAAGCTGAACCCGAGTTAGACCCGAAAAAACACGTACGGTGCCACTTTCTGCCATCAAAAAGTGCTCTCAGCGGAAGCCTTTGGGTACACCTGAACTCCCTGGGGGAGCCTTTACGCAACCCCACACTCAACAGGACTCTTCGTCTTCGCTCTTTCCTAACAACCCTAAACATAACCCTAACCGCAACAAGAAGCTGAACCCGAGTTAGACCCGAAAAAACACGTACGGTGCCACTTTCTGCCATCAAAAAGTGCTCTCAGCGGAAGCCTTTGGGTACACCTGAACTCCCTGGGGGAGCCTTTACGCAACCCCACACTCAACAGGACTCTGCGTCTTCACTCTTTCCTAACAACCCTAAACATAACCCTAACCGCAACAAGAAGCTCAACCCGAGTTAGACCCGAAAAAACACGTACGGTGCCACTTTCTGCCATCAAAAAGTGCTCTCAGCGGAAGCCTTTGGGTACACCTGAACTCCCTGGGGGAGCCTTTATGCAACCCCACACTCAACAGGACTCTGCGTCTTCACTCTTTCCTAACAACCCTAAACATAACCCTAACCGCAACAAGAAGCTGAACCCGAGTTAGACCCGAAAAAACACGTACGGTGCCACTTTCTGCCATCAAAAAGTGCTCTCAGCGGAAGCCTTTGGGTACACGTGAACTCCCTGGGGGAGCCTTTACGCAACCCCACACTCAACAGGACTCTGCGTCTTCACTCTTTCCTAACAACCCTAAACATAACCCTAACCGCAACAAGAAGCTGAACCCGAGTTAGACCCGAAAAAACACGTACGGTGCCACTTTCTGCCATCAAAAAGTGCTCTCAGCGGAAGCCTTTGGGTACACCTGAACTCCCTGGGGGAGCCTTTACGCAACCCCACACTCAACAGGACTCTGCGTCTTCACTCTTTCCTAACAACCCTAAACATAACCCTAACCGCAACAAGAAGCTGAACCCGAGTTAGACCCGAAAAAACACGTACGGTGCCACTTTCTGCCATCAAAAAGTGCTCTCAGCGGAAGCCTTTGGGTACACGTGAACTCCCTGGGGGAGCCTTTACGCAACCCCACACTCAACAGGACTCTGCGTCTTCACTCTTTCCTAACAACCCTAAACATAACCCTAACCGCAACAAGAAGCTGAACCCGAGTTAGACCCGAAAAAACACGTACGGTGCCACTTTCTGCCATCAAAAAGTGCTCTCAGCGGAAGCCTTTGGGTACACCTGAACTCCCTGGGGGAGCCTTTACGCAACCCCACACTCAACAGGACTCTGCGTCTTCACTCTTTCCTAACAACCCTAAACATAACCCTAACCGCAACAAGAAGCTGAACCCGAGTTAGACCCGAAAAAACACGTACGGTGCCACTTTCTGCCATCAAAAAGTGCTCTCAGCGGAAGCCTTTGGGTACACCTGAACTCCCTGGGGGAGCCTTTACGCAACCCCACACTCAACAGGACTCTGCGTCTTCACTCTTTCCTAACAACCCTAAACATAACCCTAACCGCAACAAGAAGCTGAACCCGAGTTAGACCCGAAAAAACACGTACGGTGCCACTTTCTGCCATCCAAAAGTGCTCTCAGCGGAAGCCTTTGGGTTTTCCTGAACTCCCTGGGGGAGCCTTTACGCAACCCCACACTCAACAGGACTCTGCGTCTTCGCTCTTTCCTAACAACCCTAAACATAACCCTAACCGCAACAAGAAGCTGAACCCGAGTTAGACCCGAAAAAACACGTACGGTGCCACTTTCTGCCATCAAAAAGTGCTCTCAGCGGAAGCCTTTGGGTACACCTGAACTCCCTGGGGGAGCCTTTATGCAACCCCACACTCAACAGGACTCTGCGTCTTCACTCTTTCCTAACAACCCTAAACATAACCCTAACCGCAACAAGAAGCTGAACCCGAGTTAGACCCGAAAAAACACGTACGGTGCCACTTTCTGCCATCAAAAAGTGCTCTCAGCGGAAGCCTTTGGGTACACCTGAACTCCCTGGGGGAGCCTTTACGCAACCCCACACTCAACAGGACTCTGCGTCTTCACTCTTTCCTAACAACCCTAAACATAACCCTAACCGCAACAAGAAGCTGAACCCGAGTTAGACCCGAAAAAACACGTACGGTGCCACTTTCTGCCATCAAAAAGTGCTCTCAGCGGAAGCCTTTGGGTACACCTGAACTCCCTGGGGGAGCCTTTACGCAACCCCACACTCAACAGGACTCTGCGTCTTCACTCTTTCCTAACAACCCTAAACATAACCCTAACCGCAACAAGAAGCTGAACCCGAGTTAGACCCGAAAAAACACGTACGGTGCCACTTTCTGCCATCAAAAAGTGCTCTCAGTGGAAGCCTTTGGGTACACCTGAACTCCCTGGGGGAGCCTTTACGCAACCCCACACTCAACAGGACTCTTCGTCTTCGCTCTTTCCTAACAACCCTAAACATAACCCTAACCGCAACAAGAAGCTGAACCCGAGTTAGACCCGAAAAAACACGTACGGTGCCACTTTCTGCCATCAAAAAGTGCTCTCAGCGGAAGCCTTTGGGTACACCTGAACTCCCTGGGGGAGCCTTTACGCAACCCCACACTCAACAGGACTCTGCGTCTTCACTCTTTCCTAACAACCCTAAACATAACCCTAACCGCAACAAGAAGCTCAACCCGAGTTAGACCCGAAAAAACACGTACGGTGCCACTTTCTGCCATCAAAAAGTGCTCTCAGCGGAAGCCTTTGGGTACACCTGAACTCCCTGGGGGAGCCTTTACGCAACCCCACACTCAACAGGACTCTGCGTCTTCACTCTTTCCTAACAACCCTAAACATAACCCTAACCGCAACAAGAAGCTGAACCCGAGTTAGACCCGAAAAAACACGTACGGTGCCACTTTCTGCCATCAAAAAGTGCTCTCAGCGGAAGCCTTTGGGTACACGTGAACTCCCTGGGGGAGCCTTTACGCAACCCCACACTCAACAGGACTCTGCGTCTTCACTCTTTCCTAACAACCCTAAACATAACCCTAACCGCAACAAGAAGCTGAACCCGAGTTAGACCCGAAAAAACACGTACGGTGCCACTTTCTGCCATCCAAAAGTGCTCTCAGCGGAAGCCTTTGGGTACACCTGAACTCCCTGGGGGAGCCTTTACGCAACCGCACAGTCAACAGGACTCTGCGTCTTCACTCTTTCCTAACAACCCTAAACATAACCCTAACCGCAACAAGAAGCTGAACCCGAGTTAGACCCGAAAAAACACGTACGGTGCCACTTTCTGCCATCAAAAAGTGCTCTCAGCGGAAGCCTTTGGGTACACGTGAACTCCCTGGGGGAGCCTTTACGCAACCCCACACTCAACAGGACTCTGCGTCTTCACTCTTTCCTAACAACCCTAAACATAACCCTAACCGCAACAAGAAGCTGAACCCGAGTTAGACCCGAAAAAACACGTACGGTGCCACTTTCTGCCATCAAAAAGTGCTCTCAGCGGAAGCCTTTGGGTACACCTGAACTCCCTGGGGGAGCCTTTACGCAACCCCACACTCAACAGGACTCTGCGTCTTCACTCTTTCCTAACAACCCTAAACATAACCCTAACCGCAACAAGAAGCTGAACCCGAGTTAGACCCGAAAAAACACGTACGGTGCCACTTTCTGCCATCAAAAAGTGCTCTCAGCGGAAGCCTTTGGGTACACCTGAACTCCCTGGGGGAGCCTTTACGCAACCCCACACTCAACAGGACTCTGCGTCTTCACTCTTTCCTAACAACCCTAAACATAACCCTAACCGCAACAAGAAGCTGAACCCGAGTTAGACCCGAAAAAACACGTACGGTGCCACTTTCTGCCATCCAAAAGTGCTCTCAGCGGAAGCCTTTGGGTTTTCCTGAACTCCCTGGGGGAGCCTTTACGCAACCCCACACTCAACAGGACTCTGCGTCTTCGCTCTTTCCTAACAACCCTAAACATAACCCTAACCGCAACAAGAAGCTGAACCCGAGTTAGACCCGAAAAAACACGTACGGTGCCACTTTCTGCCATCCAAAAGTGCTCTCAGCGGAAGCCTTTGGGTACACCTGAACTCCCTGGGGGAGCCTTTACGCAACCGCACAGTCAACAGGACTCTGCGTCTTCACTCTTTCCTAACAACCCTAAACATAACCCTAACCGCAACAAGAAGCTGAACCCGAGTTAGACCCGAAAAAACACGTACGGTGCCACTTTCTGCCATCAAAAAGTGCTCTCAGCGGAAGCCTTTGGGTACACCTGAACTCCCTGGGGGAGCCTTTACGCAACCTCACACTCAACAGGACTCTGCGTCTTCACTCTTTCCTAACAACCCTAAACATAACCCTAACCGCAACAAGAAGCTGAACCCGAGTTAGACCCGAAAAAACACGTACGGTGCCACTTTCTGCCATCCAAAAGTGCTCTCAGCGGAAGCCTTTGGGTACACCTGAACTCCCTGGGGGAGCCTTTACGCAACCCCACACTCAACAGGACTCTGCGTCTTCACTCTTTCCTAACAACCCTAAACATAACCCTAACTGCAACAAGAAGCTGAACCCGAGTTAGACCCGAAAAAACACGTACGGTGCCACTTTCTGCCATCAAAAAGTGCTCTCAGCGGAAGCCTTTGGGTACACCTGAACTCCCTGGGGGAGCCTTTACGCAACCCCACACTCAACAGGACTCTGCGTCTTCACTCTTTCCTAACAACCCTAAACATAACCCTAACAGGAACAAGAAGCTCAACCCGAGTTAGACCCGAAAAAACACGTACGGTGCATCTTTCTGCCATCAAAAAGTGCTCTCAGCGGAAGCCTTTGGGTACACGTGAACTCCCTGGGGGAGCCTTTACGCAACCCCACACTCAACAGGACTCTGCGTCTTCACTCTTTCCTAACAACCCTAAACATAACCCTAACCGCAACAAGAAGCTCAACCCGAGTTTGACCCGAAAAAACACGTACGGTGCCACTTTCTGCCATCAAAAAGTGCTCTCAGCGGAAGCCTTTGGGTACACCTGAACTCCCTGGGGGAGCCTTTACGCAACCCCACACTCAACAGGACTCTGCGTCTTCACTCTTTCCTAACAACCCTAAACATAACCCTAACCGCAACAAGAAGCTGAACCCGAGTTAGACCCGAAAAAACACGTACGGTGCCACTTTCTGCCATCAAAAAGTGCTCTCAGCGGAAGCCTTTGGGTACACCTGAACTCCCTGGGGGAGCCTTTACGCAACCCCACACTCAACAGGACTCTGCGTCTTCACTCTTTCCTAACAACCCTAAACATAACCCTAACCGCAACAAGAAGCTGAACCCGAGTTAGACCCGAAAAAACACGTACGGTGCCACTTTCTGCCATCAAAAAGTGCTCTCAGCGGAAGCCTTTGGGTACACCTGAACTCCCTGGGGGAGCCTTTACGCAACCCCACACTCAACAGGACTCTGCGTCTTCACTCTTTCCTAACAACCCTAAACATAACCCTAACCGCAACAAGAAGCTGAACCCGAGTTAGACCCGAAAAAACACGTACGGTGCCACTTTCTGCCATCCAAAAGTGCTCTCAGCGGAAGCCTTTGGGTACACCTGAACTCCCTGGGGGAGCCTTTACGCAACCGCACAGTCAACAGGACTCTGCGTCTTCACTCTTTCCTAACAACCCTAAACATAACCCTAACCGCAACAAGAAGCTGAACCCGAGTTAGACCCGAAAAAACACGTACGGTGCCACTTTCTGCCATCAAAAAGTGCTCTCAGCGGAAGCCTTTGGGTACACCTGAACTCCCTGGGGGAGCCTTTACGCAACCTCACACTCAACAGGACTCTGCGTCTTCACTCTTTCCTAACAACCCTAAACATAACCCTAACCGCAACAAGAAGCTGAACCCGAGTTAGACCCGAAAAAACACGTACGGTGCCACTTTCTGCCATCAAAAAGTGCTCTCAGCGGAAGCCTTTGGGTACACCTGAACTCCCTGGGGGAGCCTTTACGCAACCCCACACTCAACAGGACTCTGCGTCTTCACTCTTTCCTAACAACCCTAAACATAACCCTAACCGCAACAAGAAGCTGAACCCGAGTTAGACCCGAAAAAACACGTACGGTGCCACTTTCTGCCATCAAAAAGTGCTCTCAGCGGAAGCCTTTGGGTACACCTGAACTCCCTGGGGGAGCCTTTACGCAACCCCACACTCAACAGGACTCTGCGTCTTCACTCTTTCCTAACAACCCTAAACATAACCCTAACCGCAACAAGAAGCTGAACCCGAGTTAGACCCGAAAAAACACGTACGGTGCCACTTTCTGCCATCAAAAAGTGCTCTCAGCGGAAGCCTTTGGGTACACCTGAACTCCCTGGGGGAGCCTTTACGCAACCCCACACTCAACAGGACTCTGCGTCTTCACTCTTTCCTAACAACCCTAAACATAACCCTAACCGCAACAAGAAGCTCAACCCGAGTTAGACCCGAAAAAACACGTACGGTGCCACTTTCTGCCATCAAAAAGTGCTCTCAGCGGAAGCCTTTGGGTACACCTGAACTCCCTGGGGGAGCCTTTACGCAACCCCACACTCAACAGGACTCTGCGTCTTCACTCTTTCCTAACAACCCTAAACATAACCCTAACCGCAACAAGAAGCTGAACCCGAGTTAGACCCGAAAAAACACGTACGGTGCCACTTTCTGCCATCAAAAAGTGCTCTCAGCGGAAGCCTTTGGGTACACCTGAACTCCCTGGGGGAGCCTTTACGCAACCCCACACTCAACAGGACTCTGCGTCTTCACTCTTTCCTAACAACCCTAAACATAACCCTAACCGCAACAAGAAGCTGAACCCGAGTTAGACCCGAAAAAACACGTACGGTGCCACTTTCTGCCATCCAAAAGTGCTCTCAGCGGAAGCCTTTGGGTACACCTGAACTCCCTGGGGGAGCCTTTACGCAACCCCACACTCAACAGGACTCTGCGTCTTCGCTCTTTCCTAACAACCCTAAACATAACCCTAACCGCAACAAGAAGCTGAACCCGAGTTAGACCCGAAAAAACACGTACGGTGCCACTTTCTGCCATCAAAAAGTGCTCTCAGCGGAAGCCTTTGGGTACACCTGAACTCCCTGGGGGAGCCTTTACGCAACCCCACACTCAACAGGACTCTGCGTCTTCACTCTTTCCTAACAACCCTAAACATAACCCTAACCGCAACAAGAAGCTGAACCCGAGTTAGACCCGAAAAAACACGTACGGTGCCACTTTCTGCCATCAAAAAGTGCTCTCAGCGGAAGCCTTTGGGTACACCTGAACTCCCTGGGGGAGCCTTTACGCAACCCCACACTCAACAGGACTCTGCGTCTTCACTCTTTCCTAACAACCCTAAACATAACCCTAACCGCAACAAGAAGCTGAACCCGAGTTAGACCCGAAAAAACACGTACGGTGCCACTTTCTGCCATCCAAAAGTGCTCTCAGCAGAAGCCTTTGGGTACACCTGAACTCCCTGGGGGAGCCTTTACGCAACCCCACACTCAACAGGACTCTGCGTCTTCGCTCTTTCCTAACAACCCTAAACATAACCCTAACCGCAACAAGAAGCTGAACCCGAGTTAGACCCGAAAAAACACGTACGGTGCCACTTTCTGCCATCAAAAAGTGCTCTCAGCGGAAGCCTTTGGGTACACCTGAACTCCCTGGGGGAGCCTTTACGCAACCCCACACTCAACAGGACTCTGCGTCTTCACTCTTTCCTAACAACCCTAAACATAACCCTAACCGCAACAAGAAGCTGAACCCGAGTTAGACCCGAAAAAACACGTACGGTGCCACTTTCTGCCATCAAAAAGTGCTCTGAGCGGAAGCCTTTGGGTACACCTGAACTCCCTGGGGGAGCCTTTACGCAACCCCGCACTCAACAGGACTCTGCGTCTTCACTCTTTCCTAACAACCCTAAACATAACCCTAACCGCAACAAGAAGCTGAACCCGAGTTAGACCCGAAAAAACACGTACGGTGCCACTTTCTGCCATCAAAAAGTGCTCTCAGCGGAAGCCTTTGGGTACACCTGAACTCCCTGGGGGAGCCTTTACGCAACCCCACACTCAACAGGACTCTGCGTCTTCACTCTTTCCTAACAACCCTAAACATAACCCTAACCGCAACAAGAAGCTGAACCCGAGTTAGACCCGAAAAAACACGTACGGTGCCACTTTCTGCCATCAAAAAGTGCTCTCAGCGGAAGCCTTTGGGTACACCTGAACTCCCTGGGGGAGCCTTTACGCAACCCCACACTCAACAGGACTCTGCGTCTTCACTCTTTCCTAACAACCCTAAACATAACCCTAACCGCAACAAGAAGCTGAACCCGAGTTAGACCCGAAAAAACACGTACGGTGCCACTTTCTGCCATCCAAAAGTGCTCTCAGCGGAAGCCTTTGGGTACACCTGAACTCCCTGGGGGAGCCTTTACGCAACCCCACACTCAACAGGACTCTGCGTCTTCACTCTTTCCTAACAACCCTAAACATAACCCTAACCGCAACAAGAAGCTGAACCCGAGTTAGACCCGAAAAAACACGTACGGTGCCACTTTCTGCCATCAAAAAGTGCTCTCAGCGGAAGCCTTTGGGTACACCTGAACTCCCTGGGGGAGCCTTTACGCAACCCCACACTCAACAGGACTCTGCGTCTTCACTCTTTCCTAACAACCCTAAACATAACCCTAACCGCAACAAGAAGCTGAACCCGAGTTAGACCCGAAAAAACACGTACGGTGCCACTTTCTGCCATCAAAAAGTGCTCTCAGCGGAAGCCTTTGGGTACACCTGAACTCCCTGGGGGAGCCTTTACGCAACCCCACACTCAACAGGACTCTGCGTCTTCACTCTTTCCTAACAACCCTAAACATAACCCTAACCGCAACAAGAAGCTGAACCCGAGTTAGACCCGAAAAAACACGTACGGTGCCACTTTCTGCCATCAAAAAGTGCTCTCAGCGGAAGCCTTTGGGTACACCTGAACTCCCTGGGGGAGCCTTTACGCAACCCCACACTCAACAGGACTCTGCGTCTTCACTCTTTCCTAACAACCCTAAACATAACCCTAACCGCAACAAGAAGCTGAACCCGAGTTAGACCCGAAAAAACACGTACGGTGCCACTTTCTGCCATCCAAAAGTGCTCTCAGCGGAAGCCTTTGGGTACACCTGAACTCCCTGGGGGAGCCTTTACGCAACCCCACACTCAACAGGACTCTGCGTCTTCACTCTTTCCTAACAACCCTAAACATAACCCTAACCGCAACAAGAAGCTGAACCCGAGTTAGACCCGAAAAAACACGTACGGTGCCACTTTCTGCCATCAAAAAGTGCTCTCAGCGGAAGCCTTTGGGTACACCTGAACTCCCTGGGGGAGCCTTTACGCAACCCCACACTCAACAGGACTCTGCGTCTTCACTCTTTCCTAACAACCCTAAACATAACCCTAACCGCAACAAGAAGCTGAACCCGAGTTAGACCCGAAAAAACACGTACGGTGCCACTTTCTGCCATCAAAAAGTGCTCTCAGCGGAAGCCTTTGGGTACACCTGAACTCCCTGGGGGAGCCTTTACGCAACCCCACACTCAACAGGACTCTGCGTCTTCACTCTTTCCTAACAACCCTAAACATAACCCTAACCGCAACAAGAAGCTGAACCCGAGTTAGACCCGAAAAAACACGTACGGTGCCACTTTCTGCCATCAAAAAGTGCTCTCAGCGGAAGCCTTTGGGTACACCTGAACTCCCTCGGGGAGCCTTTACGCAACCCCACACTCAACAGGACTCTGCGTCTTCACTCTTTCCTAACAACCCTAAACATAACCCTAACCGCAACAAGAAGCTGAACCCGAGTTAGACCCGAAAAAACACGTACGGTGCCACTTTCTGCCATCCAAAAGTGCTCTCAGCGGAAGCCTTTGGGTACACCTGAACTCCCTGGGGGAGCCTTTACGCAACCCCACACTCAACAGGACTCTTCGTCTTCGCTCTTTCCTAACAACCCTAAACATAACCCTAACCGCAACAAGAAGCTGAACCCGAGTTAGACCCGAAAAAACACGTACGGTGCCACTTTCTGCCATCAAAAAGTGCTCTCAGCGGAAGCCTTTGGGTACACCTGAACTCCCTGGGGGAGCCTTTACGCAACCCCACACTCAACAGGACTCTGCGTCTTCACTCTTTCCTAACAACCCTAAACATAACCCTAACCGCAACAAGAAGCTGAACCCGAGTTAGACCCGAAAAAACACGTACGGTGCCACTTTCTGCCATCAAAAAGTGCTCTCAGCGGAAGCCTTTGGGTACACCTGAACTTCCTGGGGGAGCCTTTACGCAACCCCACACTCAACAGGACTCTGCGTCTTCACTCTTTCCTAACAACCCTAAACATAACCCTAACCGCAACAAGAAGCTGAACCCGAGTTAGACCCGAAAAAACACGTACGGTGCCACTTTCTGCCATCAAAAAGTGCTCTCAGCGGAAGCCTTTGGGTACACCTGAACTCCCTGGGGGAGCCTTTACGCAACCCCACACTCAACAGGACTCTGCGTCTTCGCTCTTTCCTAACAACCCTAAACATAACCCTAACCGCAACAAGAAGCTGAACCCGAGTTAGACCCGAAAAAACACGTACGGTGCCACTTTCTGCCATCAAAAAGTGCTCTCAGCGGAAGCCTTTGGGTACACCTGAACTCCCTGGGGGAGCCTTTACGCAACCCCACACTCAACAGGACTCTGCGTCTTCACTCTTTCCTAACAACCCTAAACATAACCCTAACCGCAACAAGAAGCTGAACCCGAGTTAGACCCGAAAAAACACGTACGGTGCCACTTTCTGCCATCAAAAAGTGCTCTCAGCGGAAGCCTTTGGGTACACCTGAACTCCCTGGGGGAGCCTTTACGCAACCCCACACTCAACAGGACTCTGCGTCTTCACTCTTTCCTAACAACCCTAAACATAACCCTAACCGCAACAAGAAGCTGAACCCGAGTTAGACCCGAAAAAACACGTACGGTGCCACTTTCTGCCATCCAAAAGTGCTCTCAGCGGAAGCCTTTGGGTACACCTGAACTCCCTGGGGGAGCCTTTACGCAACCCCACACTCAACAGGACTCTGCGTCTTCACTCTTTCCTAACAACCCTAAACATAACCCTAACCGCAACAAGAAGCTGAACCCGAGTTAGACCCGAAAAAACACGTACGGTGCCACTTTCTGCCATCAAAAAGTGCTCTCAGCGGAAGCCTTTGGGTACACCTGAACTCCCTGGGGGAGCCTTTACGCAACCCCACACTCAACAGGACTCTGCGTCTTCACTCTTTCCTAACAACCCTAAACATAACCCTAACCGCAACAAGAAGCTGAACCCGAGTTAGACCCGAAAAAACACGTACGGTGCCACTTTCTGCCATCCAAAAGTGCTCTCAGCGGAAGCCTTTGGGTACACCTGAACTCCCTGGGGGAGCCTTTACGCAACCCCACACTCAACAGGACTCTGCGTCTTCACTCTTTCCTAACAACCCTAAACATAACCCTAACCGCAACAAGAAGCTGAACCCGAGTTAGACCCGAAAAAACACGTACGGTGCCACTTTCTGCCATCAAAAAGTGCTCTCAGCGGAAGCCTTTGGGTACACCTGAACTCCCTGGGGGAGCCTTTACGCAACCCCACACTCAACAGGACTCTGCGTCTTCACTCTTTCCTAACAACCCTAAACATAACCCTAACCGCAACAAGAAGCTGAACCCGAGTTAGACCCGAAAAAACACGTACGGTGCCACTTTCTGCCATCCAAAAGTGCTCTCAGCGGAAGCCTTTGGGTACACCTGAACTCCCTGGGGGAGCCTTTACGCAACCCCACACTCAACAGGACTCTGCGTCTTCACTCTTTCCTAACAACCCTAAACATAACCCTAACCGCAACAAGAAGCTGAACCCGAGTTAGACCCGAAAAAACACGTACGGTGCCACTTTCTGCCATCAAAAAGTGCTCTCAGCGGAAGCCTTTGGGTACACCTGAACTCCCTGGGGGAGCCTTTACGCAACCCCACACTCAACAGGACTCTGCGTCTTCACTCTTTCCTAACAACCCTAAACATAACCCTAACCGCAACAAGAAGCTGAACCCGAGTTAGACCCGAAAAAACACGTACGGTGCCACTTTCTGCCATCAAAAAGTGCTCTCAGCGGAAGCCTTTGGGTACACCTGAACTCCCTGGGGGAGCCTTTACGCAACCCCACACTCAACAGGACTCTGCGTCTTCACTCTTTCCTAACAACCCTAAACATAACCCTAACCGCAACAAGAAGCTGAACCCGAGTTAGACCCGAAAAAACACGTACGGTGCCACTTTCTGCCATCCAAAAGTGCTCTCAGCGGAAGCCTTTGGGTACACCTGAACTCCCTGGGGGAGCCTTTACGCAACCCCACACTCAACAGGACTCTTCGTCTTCGCTCTTTCCTAACAACCCTAAACATAACCCTAACCGCAACAAGAAGCTGAACCCGAGTTAGACCCGAAAAAACACGTACGGTGCCACTTTCTGCCATCAAAAAGTGCTCTCAGCGGAAGCCTTTGGGTACACCTGAACTCCCTGGGGGAGCCTTTACGCAACCCCACACTCAACAGGACTCTGCGTCTTCACTCTTTCCTAACAACCCTAAACATAACCCTAACCGCAACAAGAAGCTGAACCCGAGTTAGACCCGAAAAAACACGTACGGTGCCACTTTCTGCCATCCAAAAGTGCTCTCAGCGGAAGCCTTTGGGTACACCTGAACTTCCTGGGGGAGCCTTTACGCAACCCCACACTCAACAGGACTCTGCGTCTTCACTCTTTCCTAACAACCCTAAACATAACCCTAACCGCAACAAGAAGCTGAACCCGAGTTAGACCCGAAAAAACACGTACGGTGCCACTTTCTGCCATCAAAAAGTGCTCTCAGCGGAAGCCTTTGGGTACACCTGAACTCCCTGGGGGAGCCTTTACGCAACCCCACACTCAACAGGACTCTGCGTCTTCGCTCTTTCCTAACAACCCTAAACATAACCCTAACCGCAACAAGAAGCTGAACCCGAGTTAGACCCGAAAAAACACGTACGATGCCACTTTCTGCCATCAAAAAGTGCTCTCAGCGGAAGCCTTTGGGTACACCTGAACTCCCTGGGGGAGCCTTTACGCAACCCCACACTCAACAGGACTCTGCGTCTTCACTCTTTCCTAACAACCCTAAACATAACCCTAACCGCAACAAGAAGCTCAACCCGAGTTAGACCCGAAAAAACACGTACGGTGCCACTTTCTGCCATCAAAAAGTGCTCTCAGCGGAAGCCTTTGGGTACACCTGAACTCCCTGGGGGAGCCTTTACGCAACCCCACACTCAACAGGACTCTGCGTCTTCACTCTTTCCTAACAACCCTAAACATAACCCTAACCGCAACAAGAAGCTGAACCCGAGTTAGACCCGAAAAAACACGTACGGTGCCACTTTCTGCCATCAAAAAGTGCTCTCAGCGGAAGCCTTTGGGTACACCTGAACTCCCTGGGGGAGCCTTTACGCAACCCCACACTCAACAGGACTCTGCGTCTTCACTCTTTCCTAACAACCCTAAACATAACCCTAACCGCAACAAGAAGCTCAACCCGAGTTAGACCCGAAAAAACACGTACGGTGCCACTTTCTGCCATCAAAAAGTACTCTCACCGGAAGCCTTTGGGTACACCTGAACTCCCTGGGGGAGCCTTTACGCAACCCCACACTCAACAGGACTCTGCGTCTTCACTCTTTCCTAACAACCCTAAACATAACCCTAACCGCAACAAGAAGCTGAACCCGAGTTAGACCCGAAAAAACACGTACGGTGCCACTTTCTGCCATCAAAAAGTGCTCTCAGCGGAAGCCTTTGGGTACACCTGAACTCCCTGGGGGAGCCTTTACGCAACCCCACACTCAACAGGACTCTGCGTCTTCACTCTTTCCTAACAACCCTAAACATAACCCTAACCGCAACAAGAAGCTCAACCCGAGTTAGACCCGAAAAAACACGTACGGTGCCACTTTCTGCCATCAAAAAGTGCTCTCACCGGAAGCCTTTGGGTACACCTGAACTCCCTGGGGGAGCCTTTACGCAACCCCACACTCAACAGGACTCTGCGTCTTCACTCTTTCCTAACAACCCTAAACATAACCCTAACCGGAACAAGAAGCTGAACCCGAGTTAGACCCAAAAAAACATGTACGGTGCCACTTTCTGCCATCCAAAAGTGCTCTCAGCGGAAGCCTTTGGGTACACCTGAACTCCCTGGGGGAGCCTTTACGCAACCCCACACTCAACAGGACTCTGTGTCTTCACTCTTTCCTAACAACCCTAAACATAACCCTAACCGCAACAAGAAGCTGAACCCGAGTTAGACCCGAAAAAACACGTACGGTGCCACTTTCTGCCATCAAAAAGTGCTCTCAGCGGAAGCCTTTGGGTACACCTGAACTCCCTGGGGGAGCCTTTACGCAACCCCACACTCAACAGGACTCTGCGTCTTCACTCTTTCCTAACAACCCTAAACATAACCCTAACCGCAACAAGAAGCTGAACCCGAGTTAGACCCGAAAAAACACGTACGGTGCCACTTTCTGCCATCAAAAAGTGCTCTCAGCGGAAGCCTTTGGGTACACCTGAACTCCCTGGGGGAGCCTTTACGCAACCCCGCACTCAACAGGACTCTGAGTCTTCACTCTTTCCTTACAACCCTAAACATAACCCTAA
>NW_027664045.1:712500-715000 GCF_964034855.1 Anser brachyrhynchus
TAACCCTAACCGCAACAAGAAGCTCAACCCGAGTTAGACCCGAAAAAACACGTACGGTGCCACTTTCTGCCATCCAAAAGTGCTCTCAGCGGAAGCCTTTGGGTACACCTGAACTCCCTGGGGGAGCCTTTACGCAACCCCACACTCAACAGGACTCTGCGTCTTCACTCTTTCCTAACAACCCTAAACATAACCCTAACCGCAACAAGAAGCTGAACCCGAGTTAGACCCGAAAAAACACGTACGGTGCCACTTTCTGCCATCAAAAAGTGCTCTCAGCGGAAGCCTTTGGGTACACCTGAACTCCCTGGGGGAGCCTTTACGCAACCCCACACTCAACAGGACTCTGCGTCTTCACTCTTTCCTAACAACCCTAAACATAACCCTAACCGCAACAAGAAGCTGAACCCGAGTTAGACCCGAAAAAACACGTACGGTGCCACTTTCTGCCATCAAAAAGTGCTCTCAGCGGAAGCCTTTGGGTACACCTGAACTCCCTGGGGGAGCCTTTACGCAACCCCACACTCAACAGGACTCTGCGTCTTCACTCTTTCCTAACAACCCTAAACATAACCCTAACCGCAACAAGAAGCTCAACCCGAGTTAGACCCGAAAAAACACGTACGGTGCCACTTTCTGCCATCAAAAAGTGCTCTCAGCGGAAGCCTTTGGGTACACCTGAACTCCCTGGGGGAGCCTTTACGCAACCCCACACTCAACAGGACTCTGTGTCTTCACTCTTTCCTAACAACCCTAAACATAACCCTAACCGCAACAAGAAGCTGAACCCGAGTTAGACCCGAAAAAACACGTACGGTGCCACTTTCTGCCGTCAAAAAGTGCTCTCAGCGGAAGCCTTTGGGTACACCTGAACTCCCTGGGGGAGCCTTTACGCAACCCCACACTCAACAGGACTCTGCGTCTTCACTCTTTCCTAACAACCCTAAACATAACCCTAACCGCAACAAGAAGCTCAACCCGAGTTAGACCCGAAAAAACACGTACGGTGCCACTTTCTGCCATCAAAAAGTGCTCTCAGCGGAAGCCTTTGGGTACACGTGAACTCCCTGGGGGAGCCTTTACGCAACCCCACACTCAACAGGACTCTGCGTCTTCACTCTTTCCTAACAACCCTAAACATAACCCTAACCGCAACAAGAAGCTGAACCCGAGTTAGACCCGAAAAAACACGTACGGTGCCACTTTCTGCCATCCAAAAGTGCTCTCAGCGGAAGCCTTTGGGTACACCTGAACTCCCTGGGGGAGCCTTTACGCAACCCCACACTCAACAGGACTCTGCGTCTTCACTCTTTCCTAACAACCCTAAACATAACCCTAACCGCAACAAGAAGCTGAACCCGAGTTAGACCCGAAAAAACACGTACGGTGCAACTTTCTGCCATCCAAAAGTGCTCTCAGCGGAAGCCTTTGGGAACACCTGAACTCCCTGGGGGAGCCTTTACGCAACCCCACACTCAACAGGACTCTACGTCTTCACTCTTTCCTAACAACCCTAAACATAACCCTAACCGCAACAAGAAGCTGAACCCGAGTTAGACCCGAAAAAACACGTACGGTGCCACTTTCTGCCATCCAAAAGTGCTCTCAGCGGAAGCCTTTGGGTACACCTGAACTCCCTGGGGGAGCCTTTACGCAACCCCACACTCAACAGGACTCTGCGTCTTCACTCTTTCCTAACAACCCTAAACATAACCCTAACCGCAACAAGAAGCTGAACCCGAGTTAGACCCGAAAAAACACGTACGGTGCCACTTTCTGCCATCAAAAAGTGCTCTCAGCGGAAGCCTTTGGGTACACCTGAACTCCCTGGGGGAGCCTTTACGCAACCCCACACTCAACAGGACTCTGCGTCTTCACTCTTTCCTAACAACCCTAAACATAACCCTAACCGCAACAAGAAGCTGAACCCGAGTTAGACCCGAAAAAACATGTACCGTGCCACTTTCTGCCATCCAAAAGTGCTCTCAGCGGAAGCCTTTGGGTACACCTGAACTCCCTGGGGGAGCCTTTACGCAACCCCACACTCAACAGGACTCTGTGTCTTCACTCTTTCCTAACAACCCTAAACATAACCCTAACCGCAACAAGAAGCTGAACCCGAGTTAGACCCGAAAAAACACGTACGGTGCCACTTTCTGCCGTCAAAAAGTGCTCTCAGCGGAAGCCTTTGGGTACACCTGAACTCCCTGGGGGAGCCTTTACGCAACCCCACACTCAACAGGACTCTGCGTCTTCACTCTTTCCTAACAACCCTAAACATAACCCTAACCGCAACAAGAAGCTGAACCCGAGTTAGACCCGAAAAAACACGTACGGTGCCACTTTCTGCCATCAAAAAGTGCTCTCAGCGGAAGCCTTTGGGTACACCTGAACTCCCTGGGGGAGCCTTTACGCAACCCCGCACTCAACAGGACTCTGCGTCTTCACTCTTTCCTTACAACCCTAAACATAACCCTAACCGCAACAAGAAGGTGAACCC
>NW_027664045.1:720000-722500 GCF_964034855.1 Anser brachyrhynchus
TCTTTCCTAACAACCCTAAACATAACCCTAACCGCAACAAGAAGCTCAACCCGAGTTAGACCCGAAAAAACACGTACGGTGCCACTTTCTGCCATCAAAAAGTGCTCTCAGCGGAAGCCTTTGGGTACACCTGAACTCCCTGGGGGAGCCTTTACGCAACCCCACACTCAACAGGACTCTGTGTCTTCACTCTTTCCTAACAACCCTAAACATAACCCTAACCGCAACAAGAAGCTGAACCCGAGTTAGACCCGAAAAAACACGTACGGTGCCACTTTCTGCCGTCAAAAAGTGCTCTCAGCGGAAGCCTTTGGGTACACCTGAACTCCCTGGGGGAGCCTTTACGCAACCCCACACTCAACAGGACTCTGCGTCTTCACTCTTTCCTAACAACCCTAAACATAACCCTAACCGCAACAAGAAGCTCAACCCGAGTTAGACCCGAAAAAACACGTACGGTGCCACTTTCTGCCATCAAAAAGTGCTCTCAGCGGAAGCCTTTGGGTACACCTGAACTCCCTGGGGGAGCCTTTACGCAACCCCACACTCAACAGGACTCTGCGTCTTCACTCTTTCCTAACAACCCTAAACATAACCCTAACCGCAACAAGAAGCTGAACCCGAGTTAGACCCGAAAAAACACGTACGGTGCCACTTTCTGCCATCCAAAAGTGCTCTCAGCGGAAGCCTTTGGGTACACCTGAACTCCCTGGGGGAGCCTTTACGCAACCCCACACTCAACAGGACTCTGCGTCTTCACTCTTTCCTAACAACCCTAAACATAACCCTAACCGCAACAAGAAGCTGAACCCGAGTTAGACCCGAAAAAACACGTACGGTGCAACTTTCTGCCATCCAAAAGTGCTCTCAGCGGAAGCCTTTGGGAACACCTGAACTCCCTGGGGGAGCCTTTACGCAACCCCACACTCAACAGGACTCTACGTCTTCACTCTTTCCTAACAACCCTAAACATAACCCTAACCGCAACAAGAAGCTGAACCCGAGTTAGACCCGAAAAAACACGTACGGTGCCACTTTCTGCCATCCAAAAGTGCTCTCAGCGGAAGCCTTTGGGTACACCTGAACTCCCTGGGGGAGCCTTTACGCAACCCCACACTCAACAGGACTCTGCGTCTTCACTCTTTCCTAACAACCCTAAACATAACCCTAACCGCAACAAGAAGCTGAACCCGAGTTAGACCCGAAAAAACACGTACGGTGCCACTTTCTGCCATCAAAAAGTGCTCTCAGCGGAAGCCTTTGGGTACACCTGAACTCCCTGGGGGAGCCTTTACGCAACCCCACACTCAACAGGACTCTGCGTCTTCACTCTTTCCTAACAACCCTAAACATAACCCTAACCGCAACAAGAAGCTGAACCCGAGTTAGACCCGAAAAAACATGTACCGTGCCACTTTCTGCCATCCAAAAGTGCTCTCAGCGGAAGCCTTTGGGTACACCTGAACTCCCTGGGGGAGCCTTTACGCAACCCCACACTCAACAGGACTCTGTGTCTTCACTCTTTCCTAACAACCCTAAACATAACCCTAACCGCAACAAGAAGCTGAACCCGAGTTAGACCCGAAAAAACACGTACGGTGCCACTTTCTGCCGTCAAAAAGTGCTCTCAGCGGAAGCCTTTGGGTACACCTGAACTCCCTGGGGGAGCCTTTACGCAACCCCACACTCAACAGGACTCTGCGTCTTCACTCTTTCCTAACAACCCTAAACATAACCCTAACCGCAACAAGAAGCTGAACCCGAGTTAGACCCGAAAAAACACGTACGGTGCCACTTTCTGCCATCAAAAAGTGCTCTCAGCGGAAGCCTTTGGGTACACCTGAACTCCCTGGGGGAGCCTTTACGCAACCCCGCACTCAACAGGACTCTGCGTCTTCACTCTTTCCTTACAACCCTAAACATAACCCTAACCGCAACAAGAAGGTGAACCCGAGTTAGACCCGAAAAACCCGAGCCTTTACGCAACCCCACACTCAACAGAACTCTGTGCCTTCAATATTTCCAAACAACTCTAACCCTAATATTAACACTAAAACTACCACTGCCCCTACAACTAAACCCTAAGCAGAACCCTACACCTAACCCTAACTCTAGCCCTAAACACTAAACCTTAAACCCTAAACCCTGAACCCTAACCCTAACCCTAACCCTAACCTTAAATCCTAACACTAAACCCTGACTCAAAATCCTAACCATAACCCTAACCCTAACCGTAACCCTAACCCTAACCCTAACCCTAACCCTAACCCTAACCTCTAAGCCCTAACCCCTAACCTCTAACCATAACCATAACCGTAACCCTAACCCTAACCCTATCCCTAACCCAAACCCTAAACCCTAAACCCTAACCCTAAACCGAACCTAAACACTAACCCTAACCCTAGCCCTATCCCTAATCCTTAACCCTAAACCCTAAACCCTAAACCCTAAACGTAACCCTAACCTTAACCCTAAACCCTAACCCTAGCCTGAACCCTAG
>NW_027664045.1:732500-753330 GCF_964034855.1 Anser brachyrhynchus
AGCCTTTGGGTACACCTGAACTCCCTGGGGGAGCCTTTACGCAACCCCACACTCAACAGGACTCTGCGTCTTCGCTCTTTCCTAACAACCCTAAACATAACCCTAACCGCAACAAGAAGCTGAACCCGAGTTAGACCCGAAAAAACACGTACGGTGCCACTTTCTGCCATCAAAAAGTGCTCTCAGCGAAAGCCTTTGGGTACACCTGAACTCCCTGGGGGAGCCTTTACGCAACCCCACACTCAACAGGACTCTGCGTCTTCACTCTTTCCTAACAACCCTAAACATAACCCTAACCGCAACAAGAAGCTGAACCCGAGTTAGACCCGAAAAAACACGTACGGTGCCACTTTCTGCCATCAAAAAGTGCTCTCAGCGGAAGCCTTTGGGTACACCTGAACTCCCTGGGGGAGCCTTTACGCAACCCCACACTCAACAGGACTCTGCGTCTTCACTCTTTCCTAACAACCCTAAACATAACCCTAACCGCAACAAGAAGCTGAACCCGAGTTAGACCCGAAAAAACACGTACGGTGCCACTTTCTGCCATCAAAAAGTGCTCTCAGCGGAAGCCTTTGGGTACACCTGAACTCCCTGGGGGAGCCTTTACGCAACCCCACACTCAACAGGACTCTGCGTCTTCACTCTTTCCTAACAACCCTAAACATAACCCTAACCGCAACAAGAAGCTGAACCCGAGTTAGACCCGAAAAAACACGTACGGTGCCACTTTCTGCCATCCAAAAGTGCTCTCAGCGGAAGCCTTTGGGTACACCTGAACTCCCTGGGGGAGCCTTTACGCAACCCCACACTCAACAGGACTCTGCGTCTTCACTCTTTCCTAACAACCCTAAACATAACCCTAACCGCAACAAGAAGCTGAACCCGAGTTAGACCCGAAAAAACACGTACGGTGCCACTTTCTGCCATCCAAAAGTGCTCTCAGCGGAAGCCTTTGGGTACACCTGAACTCCCTGGGGGAGCCTTTACGCAACCCCACACTCAACAGGACTCTGCGTCTTCACTCTTTCCTAACAACCCTAAACATAACCCTAACCGCAACAAGAAGCTGAACCCGAGTTAGACCCGAAAAAACACGTACGGTGCCACTTTCTGCCATCAAAAAGTGCTCTCAGCGGAAGCCTTTGGGTACACCTGAACTCCCTGGGGGAGCCTTTACGCAACCCCACACTCAACAGGACTCTGCGTCTTCACTCTTTCCTAACAACCCTAAACATAACCCTAACCGCAACAAGAAGCTGAACCCGAGTTAGACCCGAAAAAACACGTACGGTGCCACTTTCTACCATCAAAAAGTGCTCTCAGCGGAAGCCTTTGGGTACACCTGAACTCCCTGGGGGAGCCTTTACGCAACCCCACACTCAACAGGACTCTGCGTCTTCACTCTTTCCTAACAACCCTAAACATAACCCTAACCGCAACAAGAAGCTGAACCCGAGTTAGACCCGAAAAAACACGTACGGTGCCACTTTCTGCCATCAAAAAGTGCTCTCAGCGGAAGCCTTTGGGTACACCTGAACTCCCTGGGGGAGCCTTTACGCAACCCCACACTCAACAGGACTCTGCGTCTTCACTCTTTCCTAACAACCCTAAACATAACCCTAACCGCAACAAGAAGCTGAACCCGAGTTAGACCCGAAAAAACACGTACGGTGCCACTTTCTGCCATCAAAAAGTGCTCTCAGCGGAAGCCTTTGGGTACACCTGAACTCCCTGGGGGAGCCTTTACGCAACCCCACACTCAACAGGACTCTGCGTCTTCACTCTTTCCTAACAACCCTAAACATAACCCTAACCGCAACAAGAAGCTCAACCCGAGTTAGACCCGAAAAAACACGTACGGTGCCACTTTCTGCCATCCAAAAGTGCTCTCAGCGGAAGCCTTTGGGTACACCTGAACTCCCTGGGGGAGCCTTTACGCAACCCCACACTCAACAGGACTCTGCGTCTTCACTCTTTCCTAACAACCCTAAACATAACCCTAACCGCAACAAGAAGCTGAACCCGAGTTAGACCCGAAAAAACACGTACGGTGCCACTTTCTGCCATCCAAAAGTGCTCTCAGCGGAAGCCTTTGGGTACACCTGAACTCCCTGGGGGAGCCTTTACGCAACCCCACACTCAACAGGACTCTGCGTCTTCACTCTTTCCTAACAACCCTAAACATAACCCTAACCGCAACAAGAAGCTCAACCCGAGTTAGACCCGAAAAAACACGTACGGTGCCACTTTCTGCCATCAAAAAGTGCTCTCAGCGGAAGCCTTTGGGTACACCTGAACTCCCTGGGGGAGCCTTTACGCAACCCCACACTCAACAGGACTCTGCGTCTTCGCTCTTTCCTAACAACCCTAAACATAACCCTAACCGCAACAAGAAGCTGAACCCGAGTTAGACCCGAAAAAACACGTACGGTGCCACTTTCTGCCATCAAAAAGTGCTCTCAGCGGAAGCCTTTGGGTACACCTGAACTCCCTGGGGGAGCCTTTACGCAACCCCACACTCAACAGGACTCTGCGTCTTCACTCTTTCCTAACAACCCTAAACATAACCCTAACCGCAACAAGAAGCTGAACCCGAGTTAGACCCGAAAAAACACGTACGGTGCCACTTTCTGCCATCCAAAAGTGCTCTCAGCGGAAGCCTTTGGGTACACCTGAACTCCCTGGGGGAGCCTTTACGCAACCCCACACTCAACAGGACTCTGCGTCTTCACTCTTTCCTAACAACCCTAAACATAACCCTAACCGCAACAAGAAGCTGAACCCGAGTTAGACCCGAAAAAAACACGTACGGTGCCACTTTCTGCCATCAAAAAGTGCTCTCAGCGGAAGCCTTTGGGTACACCTGAACTCCCTGGGGGAGCCTTTACGCAACCCCACACTCAACAGGACTCTGCGTCTTCACTCTTTCCTAACAACCCTAAACATAACCCTAACCGCAACAAGAAGCTGAACCCGAGTTAGACCCGAAAAAACACGTACGGTGCCACTTTCTGCCATCCAAAAGTGCTCTCAGCGGAAGCCTTTGGGTACACCTGAACTCCCTGGGGGAGCCTTTACGCAACCCCACACTCAACAGGACTCTGCGTCTTCACTCTTTCCTAACAACCCTAAACATAACCCTAACCGCAACAAGAAGCTGAACCCGAGTTAGACCCGAAAAAACACGTACGGTGCCACTTTCTGCCATCAAAAAGTGCTCTCAGCGGAAGCCTTTGGGTACACCTGAACTCCCTGGGGGAGCCTTTACGCAACCCCACACTCAACAGGACTCTGCGTCTTCACTCTTTCCTAACAACCCTAAACATAACCCTAACCGCAACAAGAAGCTGAACCCGAGTTAGACCCGAAAAAACACGTACGGTGCCACTTTCTGCCATCAAAAAGTGCTCTCAGCGGAAGCCTTTGGGTACACCTGAACTCCCTGGGGGAGCCTTTACGCAACCCCACACTCAACAGGACTCTGCGTCTTCACTCTTTCCTAACAACCCTAAACATAACCCTAACCGCAACAAGAAGCTGAACCCGAGTTAGACCCGAAAAAACACGTACGGTGCCACTTTCTGCCATCAAAAAGTGCTCTCAGCGGAAGCCTTTGGGTACACCTGAACTCCCTGGGGGAGCCTTTACGCAACCCCACACTCAACAGGACTCTGCGTCTTCGCTCTTTCCTAACAACCCTAAACATAACCCTAACCGCAACAAGAAGCTGAACCCGAGTTAGACCCGAAAAAACACGTACGGTGCCACTTTCTGCCATCAAAAAGTGCTCTCAGCGGAAGCCTTTGGGTACACCTGAACTCCCTGGGGGAGCCTTTACGCAACCGCACACTCAACAGGACTCTGCGTCTTCACTCTTTCCTAACAACCCTAAACATAACCCTAACCGCAACAAGAAGCTGAACCCGAGTTAGACCCGAAAAAACACGTACGGTGCCACTTTCTGCCATCAAAAAGTGCTCTCAGCGGAAGCCTTTGGGTACACCTGAACTCCCTGGGGGAGCCTTTACGCAACCCCACACTCAACAGGACTCTGCGTCTTCACTCTTTCCTAACAACCCTAAACATAACCCTAACCGCAACAAGAAGCTGAACCCGAGTTAGACCCGAAAAAACACGTACGGTGCCACTTTCTGCCATCAAAAAGTGCTCTCAGCGGAAGCCTTTGGGTACACCTGAACTCCCTGGGGGAGCCTTTACGCAACCCCGCACTCAACAGGACTCTGCGTCTTCACTCTTTCCTAACAACCCTAAACATAACCCTAACCGCAACAAGAAGCTGAACCCGAGTTAGACCCGAAAAAACACGTACGGTGCCACTTTCTGCCATCAAAAAGTGCTCTCAGCGGAAGCCTTTGGGTACACCTGAACTCCCTGGGGGAGCCTTTACGCAACCCCACACTCAACAGGACTCTGCGTCTTCACTCTTTCCTAACAACCCTAAACATAACCCTAACCGCAACAAGAAGCTGAACCCGAGTTAGACCCGAAAAAACACGTACGGTGCCACTTTCTGCCATCCAAAAGTGGTCTCAGCGGAAGCCTTTGGGTACACCTGAACTCCCTGGGGGAGCCTTTACGCAACCCCACACTCAACAGGACTCTGCGTCTTCACTCTTTCCTAACAACCCTAAACATAACCCTAACGGCAACAAGAAGCTCAACCCGAGTTAGACCCGAAAAAACACGTACGGTGCCACTTTCTGCCATCAAAAAGTGCTCTCAGCGGAAGCCTTTGGGTACACCTGAACTCCCTGGGGGAGCCTTTACGCAACCCCACACTCAACAGGACTCTGCGTCTTCGCTCTTTCCTAACAACCCTAAACATAACCCTAACCGCAACAAGAAGCTGAACCCGAGTTAGACCCGAAAAAACACGTACGGTGCCACTTTCTGCCATCAAAAAGTGCTCTCAGCGGAAGCCTTTGGGTACACCTGAACTCCCTGGGGGAGCCTTTACGCAACCCCACACTCAACAGGACTCTGCGTCTTCACTCTTTCCTAACAACCCTAAACATAACCCTAACCGCAACAAGAAGCTGAACCCGAGTTAGACCCGAAAAAACACGTACGGTGCCACTTTCTGCCATCCAAAAGTGCTCTCAGCGGAAGCCTTTGGGTACACCTGAACTCCCTGGGGGCGCCTTTACGCAACCCCACACTCAACAGGACTCTGCGTCTTCACTCTTTCCTAACAACCCTAAACATAACCCTAACCGCAACAAGAAGCTGAACCCGAGTTAGACCCGAAAAAACACGTACGGTGCCACTTTCTGCCATCAAAAAGTGCTCTCAGCGGAAGCCTTTGGGTACACGTGAACTCCCTGGGGGAGCCTTTACGCAACCCCACACTCAACAGGACTCTGCGTCTTCACTCTTTCCTAACAACCCTAAACATAACCCTAACCGCAACAAGAAGCTGAACCCGAGTTAGACCCGAAAAAACACGTACGGTGCCACTTTCTGCCATCAAAAAGTGCTCTCAGCGGAAGCCTTTGGGTACACCTGAACTCCCTGGGGGAGCCTTTATGCAACCCCACACTCAACAGGACTCTGCGTCTTCACTCTTTCCTAACAACCCTAAACATAACCCTAACCGCAACAAGAAGCTGAACCCGAGTTAGACCCGAAAAAACACGTACGGTGCCACTTTCTGCCATCAAAAAGTGCTCTCAGCGGAAGCCTTTGGGTACACCTGAACTCCCTGGGGGAGCCTTTACGCAACCCCACACTCAACAGGACTCTGCGTCTTCACTCTTTCCTAACAACCCTTAACATAACCCTAACCGCAACAAGAAGCTGAACCCGAGTTAGACCCGAAAAAACACGTACGGTGCCACTTTCTGCCATCAAAAAGTGCTCTCAGCGGAAGCCTTTGGGTACACCTGAACTCCCTGGGGGAGCCTTTACGCAACCCCACACTCAACAGGACTCTGCGTCTTCACTCTTTCCTAACAACCCTAAACATAACCCTAACCGCAACAAGAAGCTGAACCCGAGTTAGACCCGAAAAAACACGTACGGTGCCACTTTCTGCCATCAAAAAGTGCTCTCAGCGGAAGCCTTTGGGTACACCTGAACTCCCTGGGGGAGCCTTTACGCAACCCCACACTCAACAGGACTCTGCGTTTTCACTCTTTCCTAACAACCCTAAACATAACCCTAACCGCAACAAGAAGCTGAACCCGAGTTAGACCCGAAAAAACACGTACGGTGCCACTTTCTGCCATCAAAAAGTGCTCTCAGCGGAAGCCTTTGGGTACACCTGAACTCCCTGGGGGAGCCTTTACGCAACCCCACACTCAACAGGACTCTGCGTCTTCGCTCTTTCCTAACAACCCTAAACATAACCCTAACCGCAACAAGAAGCTGAACCCGAGTTAGACCCGAAAAAACACGTACGGTGCCACTTTCTGCCATCAAAAAGTGCTCTCAGCGGAAGCCTTTGGGTACACCTGAACTCCCTGGGGGAGCCTTTACGCAACCCCACACTCAACAGGACTCTGCGTCTTCACTCTTTCCTAACAACCCTAAACATAACCCTAACCGCAACAAGAAGCTGAACCCGAGTTAGACCCGAAAAAACACGTACGGTGCCACTTTCTGCCATCAAAAAGTGCTCTCAGCGGAAGCCTTTGGGTACACCTGAACTCCCTGGGGGAGCCTTTACGCAACCCCACACTCAACAGGACTCTGCGTCTTCACTCTTTCCTAACAACCCTAAACATAACCCTAACCGCAACAAGAAGCTGAACCCGAGTTAGACCCGAAAAAACACGTACGGTGCCACTTTCTGCCATCCAAAAGTGCTCTCAGCGGAAGCCTTTGGGTACACCTGAACTCCCTGGGGGAGCCTTTACGCAACCCCACACTCAACAGGACTCTGCGTCTTCACTCTTTCCTAACAACCCTAAACATAACCCTAACCGCAACAAGAAGCTGAACCCGAGTTAGACCCGAAAAAACACGTACGATGCCACTTTCTGCCATCAAAAAGTGCTCTCAGCGGAAGCCTTTGGGTACACCTGAACTCCCTGGGGGAGCCTTTACGCAACCGCACACTCAACAGGACTCTGCGTCTTCACTCTTTCCTAACAACCCTAAACATAACCCTAACCGCAACAAGAAGCTGAACCCGAGTTAGACCCGAAAAAACACGTACGGTGCCACTTTCTGCCATCAAAAAGTGCTCTCAGCGGAAGCCTTTGGGTACACCTGAACTCCCTGGGGGAGCCTTTACGCAACACCACACTCAACAGGACTCTGCGTCTTCACTCTTTCCTAACAACCCTAAACATAACCCTAACCGCAACAAGAAGCTGAACCCGAGTTAGACCCGAAAAAACACGTACGGTGCCACTTTCTGCCATCAAAAAGTGCTCTCAGCGGAAGTTTGGGTACACCTGAACTCCCTGGGGGAGCCTTTACGCAACCCCGCACTCAACAGGACTCTGCGTCTTCACTCTTTCCTAACAACCCTAAACATAACCCTAACCGCAACAAGAAGCTGAACCCGAGTTAGACCCGAAAAAACACGTACGGTGCCACTTTCTGCCATCAAAAAGTGCTCTCAGCGGAAGCCTTTGGGTACACCTGAACTCCCTGGGGGAGCCTTTACGCAACCCCACACTCAACAGGACTCTGCGTCTTCACTCTTTCCTAACAACCCTAAACATAACCCTAACCGCAACAAGAAGCTGAACCCGAGTTAGACCCGAAAAAACACGTACGGTGCCACTTTCTGCCATCCAAAAGTGCTCTCAGCGGAAGCCTTTGGGTACACCTGAACTCCCTGGGGGAGCCTTTACGCAACCCCACACTCAACAGGACTCTGCGTCTTCACTCTTTCCTAACAACCCTAAACATAACCCTAACCGCAACAAGAAGCTCAACCCGAGTTAGACCCGAAAAAACACGTACGATGCCACTTTCTGCCATCAAAAAGTGCTCTCAGCGGAAGCCTTTGGGTACACCTGAACTCCCTGGGGGAGCCTTTACGCAACCGCACACTCAACAGGACTCTGCGTCTTCACTCTTTCCTAACAACCCTAAATATAACCCTAACCGCAACAAGAAGCTGAACCCGAGTTAGACCCGAAAAAACACGTACGGTGCCACTTTCTGCCATCAAAAAGTGCTCTCAGCGGAAGCCTTTGGGAACACCTGAACTCCCTGGGGGAGCCTTTACACAACCCCACACTCAACAGGACTCTGCGTCTTCACTCTTTCCTAACAACCCTAAACATAAGCCTAACCGCAACAAGAAGCTCAACCCGAGTTAGACCCGAAAAAACACGTACGGTGCCACTTTCTGCCATCAAAAAGTGCTCTCAGCGGAAGCCTTTGGGTACACCTGAACTCCCTGGGGGAGCCTTTACGCAACCCCACACTCAACAGGACTCTGCGTCTTCACTCTTTCCTAACAACCCTAAACATAACCCTAACCGCAACAAGAAGCTCAACCCGAGTTAGACCCGAAAAAACACGTACGGTGCCACTTTCTGCCATCAAAAAGTGCTCTCAGCGGAAGCCTTTGGGTACACCTGAACTCCCTGGGGGAGCCTTTACGCAACCCCACACTCAACAGGACTCTGCGTCTTCACTCTTTCCTAACAACCCTAAACATAACCCTAACCGCAACAAGAAGCTGAACCCGAGTTAGACCCGAAAAAACACGAACGGTGCCACTTTCTGCCATCAAAAAGTGCTCTCAGCGGAAGCCTTTGGGTACACCTGAACTCCCTGGGGGAGCCTTTACGCAACCCCACACTCAACAGGACTCTGCGTCTTCACTCTTTCCTAACAACCCTAAACATAACCCTAACCGCAACAAGAAGCTGAACCCGAGTTAGACCCGAAAAAACACGTATGGTGCCACTTTCTGCCATCAAAAAGTGCTCTCAGCGGAAGCCTTTGGGTACACCTGAACTCCCTGGGGGAGCCTTTACGCAACCCCACACTCAACAGGACTCTGCGTCTTCACTCTTTCCTAACAACCCTAAACATAACCCTAACCGCAACAAGAAGCTGAACCCGAGTTAGACCCGAAAAAACACGTACGGTGCCACTTTCTGCCATCAAAAAGTGCTCTCAGCGGAAGCCTTTGGGAACACCTGAACTCCCTGGGGGAGCCTTTACGCAACCCCACACTCAACAGGACTCTGCGTCTTCACTCTTTCCTAACAACCCTAAACATAACCCTAACCGCAACAAGAAGCTGAACCCGAGTTAGACCCGAAAAAACACGTACGGTGCCACTTTCTGCCATCAAAAAGTGCTCTCAGCGGAAGCCTTTGGGTACACCTGAACTCCCTGGGGGAGCCTTTACGCAACCCCACACTCAACAGGACTCTGCGTCTTCACTCTTTCCTAACAACCCTAAACATAACCCTAACCGCAACAAGAAGCTGAACCCGAGTTAGACCCGAAAAAACACGTACGGTGCCACTTTCTGCCATCAAAAAGTGCTCTCAGCGGAAGCCTTTGGGTACACCTGAACTCCCTGGGGGAGCCTTTACGCAACCCCACACTCAACAGGACTCTGCGTCTTCACTCTTTCCTAACAACCCTAAACATAACCCTAACCGCAACAAGAAGCTGAACCCGAGTTAGACCCGAAAAAACACGTACGGTGCCACTTTCTGCCATCAAAAAGTGCTCTCAGCGGAAGCCTTTGGGTACACCTGAACTCCCTGGGGGAGCCTTTACGCAACCCCACACTCAACAGGACTCTGTGTCTTCACTCTTTCCTAACAACCCTAAACATAACCCTAACCGCAACAAGAAGCTGAACCCGAGTTAGACCCGAAAAAACACGTACGGTGCCACTTTCTGCCATCAAAAAGTGCTCTGAGCGGAAGCCTTTGGGTACACCTGAACTCCCTGGGGGAGCCTTTACGCAACCCCACACTCAACAGGACTCTGCGTCTTCACTCTTTCCTAACAACCCTAAACATAACCCTAACCGCAACAAGAAGCTGAACCCGAGTTAGACCCGAAAAAACACGTACGGTGCCACTTTCTGCCATCAAAAAGTGCTCTCAGCGGAAGCCTTTGGGTACACGTGAACTCCCTGGGGGAGCCTTTACGCAACCCCACACTCAACAGGACTCTGCGTCTTCACTCTTTCCTAACAACCCTAAACATAACCCTAACCGCAACAAGAAGCTGAACCCGAGTTAGACCCGAAAAAACACGTACGATGCCACTTTCTGCCATCAAAAAGTGCTCTCAGCGGAAGCCTTTGGGTACACCTGAACTCCCTGGGGGAGCCTTTACGCAACCCCACACTCAACAGGACTCTGCGTCTTCACTCTTTCCTAACAACCCTAAACATAACCCTAACCGCAACAAGAAGCTGAACCCGAGTTAGACCCGAAAAAACACGTACGGTGCCACTTTCTGCCATCCAAAAGTGCTCTCAGCGGAAGCCTTTGGGTACACCTGAACTCCCTGGGGGAGCCTTTACGCAACCCCACACTCAACAGGACTCTGCGTCTTCACTCTTTCCTAACAACCCTAAACATAACCCTAACCGCAACAAGAAGCTCAACCCGAGTTAGACCCGAAAAAACACGTACGGTGCCACTTTCTGCCATCAAAAAGTGCTCTCAGCGGAAGCCTTTGGGAACACCTGAACTCCCTGGGGGAGCCTTTACGCAACCCCACACTCAACAGGACTCTGCGTCTTCACTCTTTCCTAACAACCCTAAACATAACCCTAACCGCAACAAGAAGCTGAACCCGAGTTAGACCCGAAAAAACACGTACGGTGCCACTTTCTGCCATCAAAAAGTGCTCTCAGCGGAAGCCTTTGGGTACACCTGAACTCCCTGGGGGAGCCTTTACGCAACCCCACACTCAACAGGACTCTGCGTCTTCACTCTTTCCTAACAACCCTAAACATAACCCTAACCGCAACAAGAAGCTGAACCCGAGTTAGACCCGAAAAAACACGTACGGTGCCACTTTCTGCCATCCAAAAGTGCTCTCAGCGGAAGCCTTTGGGTACACCTGAACTCCCTGGGGGAGCCTTTATGCAACCCCACACTCAACAGGACTCTGCGTCTTCACTCTTTCCTAACAACCCTAAACATAACCCTAACCGCAACAAGAAGCTCAACCCGAGTTAGACCCGAAAAAACACGTACGGTGCCACTTTCTGCCATCAAAAAGTGCTCTCAGCGGAAGCCTTTGGGTACACCTGAACTCCCTGGGGGAGCCTTTACGCAACCCCACACTCAACAGGACTCTGCGTCTTCACTCTTTCCTAACAACCCTAAACATAACCCTAACCGCAACAAGAAGCTGAACCCGAGTTAGACCCGAAAAAACACGTACGGTGCCACTTTCTGCCATCAAAAAGTGCTCTCAGCGGAAGCCTTTGGGTACACGTGAACTCCCTGGGGGAGCCTTTACGCAACCCCACACTCAACAGGACTCTGCGTCTTCACTCTTTCCTAACAACCCTAAACATAACCCTAACCGCAACAAGAAGCTGAACCCGAGTTAGACCCGAAAAAACACGTACGGTGCCACTTTCTGCCATCCAAAAGTGCTCTCAGCGGAAGCCTTTGGGTACACCTGAACTCCCTGGGGGAGCCTTTACGCAACCCCACACTCAACAGGACTCTGCGTCTTCACTCTTTCCTAACAACCCTAAACATAACCCTAACCGCAACAAGAAGCTGAACCCGAGTTAGACCCGAAAAAACACGTACGGTGCCACTTTCTGCCATCAAAAAGTGCTCTCAGCGGAAGCCTTTGGGTACACCTGAACTCCCTGGGGGAGCCTTTACGCAACCCCACACTCAACAGGACTCTGCGTCTTCACTCTTTCCTAACAACCCTAAACATAACCCTAACCGCAACAAGAAGCTGAACCCGAGTTAGACCCGAAAAAACACGTACGGTGCCACTTTCTGCCATCAAAAAGTGCTCTCAGCGGAAGCCTTTGGGTACACCTGAACTCCCTGGGGGAGCCTTTACGCAACCCCACACTCAACAGGACTCTGCGTCTTCACTCTTTCCTAACAACCCTAAACATAACCCTAACCGCAACAAGAAGCTGAACCCGAGTTAGACCCGAAAAAACACGTACGGTGCCACTTTCTGCCATCAAAAAGTGCTCTCAGCGGAAGCCTTTGGGTACACCTGAACTCCCTGGGGGAGCCTTTACGCAACCCCACACTCAACAGGACTCTGCGTCTTCGCTCTTTCCTAACAACCCTAAACATAACCCTAACCGCAACAAGAAGCTGAACCCGAGTTAGACCCGAAAAAACACGTACGGTGCCACTTTCTGCCATCAAAAAGTGCTCTCAGCGGAAGCCTTTGGGTACACCTGAACTCCCTGGGGGAGCCTTTACGCAACCCCACACTCAACAGGACTCTGCGTCTTCACTCTTTCCTAACAACCCTAAACATAACCCTAACCGCAACAAGAAGCTGAACCCGAGTTAGACCCGAAAAAACACGTACGGTGCCACTTTCTGCCATCAAAAAGTGCTCTCAGCGGAAGCCTTTGGGTACACGTGAACTCCCTGGGGGAGCCTTTACGCAACCCCACACTCAACAGGACTCTGCGTCTTCACTCTTTCCTAACAACCCTAAACATAACCCTAACCGCAACAAGAAGCTGAACCCGAGTTAGACCCGAAAAAACACGTACGATGCCACTTTCTGCCATCAAAAAGTGCTCTCAGCGGAAGCCTTTGGGTACACCTGAACTCCCTGGGGGAGCCTTTACGCAACCGCACACTCAACAGGACTCTGCGTCTTCACTCTTTCCTAACAACCCTAAACATAACCCTAACCGCAACAAGAAGCTGAACCCGAGTTAGACCCGAAAAAACACGTACGGTGCCACTTTCTGCCATCAAAAAGTGCTCTCAGCGGAAGCCTTTGGGTACACCTGAACTCCCTGGGGGAGCCTTTACGCAACCCCGCACTCAACAGGACTCTGCGTCTTCACTCTTTCCTAACAACCCTAAACATAACCCTAACCGCAACAAGAAGCTCAACCCGAGTTAGACCCGAAAAAACACGTACGGTGCCACTTTCTGCCATCAAAAAGTGCTCTCAGCGGAAGCCTTTGGGTACACCTGAACTCCCTGGGGGAGCCTTTACGCAACCCCACACTCAACAGGACTCTGCGTCTTCACTCTTTCCTAACAACCCTAAACATAACCCTAACCGCAACAAGAAGCTGAACCCGAGTTAGACCCGAAAAAACACGTACGGTGCCACTTTCTGCCATCAAAAAGTGCTCTCAGCGGAAGCCTTTGGGTACACCTGAACTCCCTGGGGGAGCCTTTACGCAACCCCACACTCAACAGGACTCTGCGTCTTCACTCTTTCCTAACAACCCTAAACATAACCCTAACCGCAACAAGAAGCTGAACCCGAGTTAGACCCGAAAAAACACGTACGGTGCCACTTTCTGCCATCAAAAAGTGCTCTCAGCGGAAGCCTTTGGGTACACCTGAACTCCCTGGGGGAGCCTTTACGCAACCCCACACTCAACAGGACTCTGCGTCTTCACTCTTTCCTAACAACCCTAAACATAACCCTAACCGCAACAAGAAGCTGAACCCGAGTTAGACCCGAAAAAACACGTACGGTGCCACTTTCTGCCATCAAAAAGTGCTCTCAGCGGAAGCCTTTGGGTACACCTGAACTCCCTGGGGGAGCCTTTACGCAACCCCACACTCAACAGGACTCTGCGTCTTCACTCTTTCCTAACAACCCTAAACATAACCCTAACCGCAACAAGAAGCTGAACCCGAGTTAGACCCGAAAAAACACGTACGGTGCCACTTTCTGCCATCAAAAAGTGCTCTCAGCGGAAGCCTTTGGGTACACCTGAACTCCCTGGGGGAGCCTTTACGCAACCCCACACTCAACAGGACTCTGCGTCTTCACTCTTTCCTAACAACCCTAAACATAACCCTAACCGCAACAAGAAGCTGAACCCGAGTTAGACCCGAAAAAACACGTACGGTGCCACTTTCTGCCATCAAAAAGTGCTCTCAGCGGAAGCCTTTGGGAACACCTGAACTCCCTGGGGGAGCCTTTACACAACCCCACACTCAACAGGACTCTGCGTCTTCACTCTTTCCTAACAACCCTAAACATAAGCCTAACCGGAACAAGAAGCTCAACCCGAGTTAGACCCGAAAAAACACGCACGGTGCCACTTTCTGCCATCAAAAAGTGCTCTCAGCGGAAGCCTTTGGGTACACCTGAACTCCCTGGGGGAGCCTTTACGCAACCCCACACTCAACAGGACTCTGCGTCTTCACTCTTTCCTAACAACCCTAAACATAACCCTAACCGCAACAAGAAGCTGAACCCGAGTTAGACCCGAAAAAACACGTACGGTGCCACTTTCTGCCATCAAAAAGTGCTCTCAGCGGAAGCCTTTGGGTACACCTGAACTCCCTGGGGGAGCCTTTACGCAACCCCACACTCAACAGGACTCTGCGTCTTCACTCTTTCCTAACAACCCTAAACATAACCCTAACCGCAACAAGAAGCTGAACCCGAGTTAGACCCGAAAAAACACGTACGGTGCCACTTTCTGCCATCCAAAAGTGCTCTCAGCGGAAGCCTTTGGGTACACCTGAACTCCCTGGGGGAGCCTTTACGCAACCCCACACTCAACAGGACTCTGCGTCTTCACTCTTTCCTAACAACCCTAAACATAACCCTAACCGCAACAAGAAGCTGAACCCGAGTTAGACCCGAAAAAACACGTACGGTGCCACTTTCTGCCATCAAAAAGTGCTCTCAGCGGAAGCCTTTGGGTACACCTGAACTCCCTGGGGGAGCCTTTACGCAACCCCACACTCAACAGGACTCTGCGTCTTCGCTCTTTCCTAACAACCCTAAACATAACCCTAACCGCAACAAGAAGCTGAACCCGAGTTAGACCCGAAAAAACACGTACGGTGCCACTTTCTGCCATCAAAAAGTGCTCTCAGCGGAAGCCTTTGGGTACACCTGAACTCCCTGGGGGAGCCTTTACGCAACCCCGCACTCAACAGGACTCTGCGTCTTCACTCTTTCCTAACAACCCTAAACATAACCCTAACCGCAACAAGAAGCTGAACCCGAGTTAGACCCGAAAAAACACGTACGGTGCCACTTTCTGCCATCAAAAAGTGCTCTCAGCGGAAGCCTTTGGGTACACCTGAACTCCCTGGGGGAGCCTTTACGCAACCCCACACTCAACAGGACTCTGCGTCTTCACTCTTTCCTAACAACCCTAAACATAACCCTAACCGCAACAAGAAGCTGAACCCGAGTTAGACCCGAAAAAACACGTACGGTGCCACTTTCTGCCATCAAAAAGTGCTCTCAGCGGAAGCCTTTGGGTACACCTGAACTCCCTGGGGGAGCCTTTACGCAACCCCACACTCAACAGGACTCTGCGTCTTCACTCTTTCCTAACAACCCTAAACATAACCCTAACCGCAACAAGAAGCTGAACCCGAGTTAGACCCGAAAAAACACGTACGGTGCCACTTTCTGCCATCAAAAAGTGCTCTCAGCGGAAGCCTTTGGGTACACCTGAACTCCCTGGGGGAGCCTTTACGCAACCCCACACTCAACAGGACTCTGCGTCTTCACTCTTTCCTAACAACCCTAAACATAACCCTAACCGCAACAAGAAGCTGAACCCGAGTTAGACCCGAAAAAACACGTACGGTGCCACTTTCTGCCATCAAAAAGTGCTCTCAGCGGAAGCCTTTGGGTACACCTGAACTCCCTGGGGGAGCCTTTACGCAACCCCACACTCAACAGGACTCTGCGTCTTCACTCTTTCCTAACAACCCTAAACATAACCCTAACCGCAACAAGAAGCTGAACCCGAGTTAGACCCGAAAAAACACGTACGGTGCCACTTTCTGCCATCAAAAAGTGCTCTCAGCGGAAGCCTTTGGGTACACCTGAACTCCCTGGGGGAGCCTTTACGCAACCCCACACTCAACAGGACTCTGCGTCTTCACTCTTTCCTAACAACCCTAAACATAACCCTAACCGCAACAAGAAGCTGAACCCGAGTTAGACCCGAAAAAACACGTACGGTGCCACTTTCTGCCATCAAAAAGTGCTCTCAGCGGAAGCCTTTGGGAACACCTGAACTCCCTGGGGGAGCCTTTACGCAACCCCACACTCAACAGGACTCTGCGTCTTCACTCTTTCCTAACAACCCTAAACATAACCCTAACCGCAACAAGAAGCTGAACCCGAGTTAGACCCGAAAAAACACGTACGGTGCCACTTTCTGCCATCAAAAAGTGCTCTCAGCGGAAGCCTTTGGGTACACCTGAACTCCCTGGGGGAGCCTTTACGCAACCCCACACTCAACAGGACTCTGCGTCTTCACTCTTTCCTAACAACCCTAAACATAACCCTAACCGCAACAAGAAGCTCAACCCGAGTTAGACCCGAAAAAACACGTACGGTGCCACTTTCTGCCATCAAAAAGTGCTCTCAGCGGAAGCCTTTGGGTACACCTGAACTCCCTGGGGGAGCCTTTACGCAACCCCACACTCAACAGGACTCTGCGTCTTCACTCTTTCCTAACAACCCTAAACATAACCCTAACCGCAACAAGAAGCTGAACCCGAGTTAGACCCGAAAAAACACGTACGGTGCCACTTTCTGCCATCAAAAAGTGCTCTCAGCGGAAGCCTTTGGGTACACCTGAACTCCCTGGGGGAGCCTTTACGCAACCCCACACTCAACAGGACTCTGCGTCTTCACTCTTTCCTAACAACCCTAAACATAACCCTAACCGCAACAAGAAGCTGAACCCGAGTTAGACCCGAAAAAACACGTACGGTGCCACTTTCTGCCAACAAAAAGTGCTCTCAGCGGAAGCCTTTGGGTACACCTGAACTCCCTGGGGGAGCCTTTACGCAACCCCACGCTCAACAGGACTCTGCGTCTTCACTCTTTCCTAACAACCCTAAACATAACCCTAACCGCAACAAGAAGCTCAACCCGAGTTAGACCCGAAAAAACACGTACGGTGCCACTTTCTGCCATCAAAAAGTGCTCTCAGCGGAAGCCTTTGGGTACACCTGAACTCCCTGGGGGAGCCTTTACGCAACCCCACACTCAACAGGACTCTGCGTCTTCACTCTTTCCTAACAACCCTAAACATAACCCTAACCGCAACAAGAAGCTGAACCCGAGTTAGACCCGAAAAAACACGTACGGTGCCACTTTCTGCCATCAAAAAGTGCTCTCAGCGGAAGCCTTTGGGAACACCTGAACTCCCTGGGGGAGCCTTTACACAACCCCACACTCAACAGGACTCTGCGTCTTCGCTCTTTCCTAACAACCCTAAACATAAGCCTAACCGGAACAAGAAGCTCAACCCGAGTTAGACCCGAAAAAACACGTACGGTGCCACTTTCTGCCATCAAAAAGTGCTCTCAGCGGAAGCCTTTGGGTACACCTGAACTCCCTGGGGGAGCCTTTACGCAACCCCACACTCAACAGGACTCTGCGTCTTCACTCTTTCCTAACAACCCTAAACATAACCCTAACCGCAACAAGAAGCTGAACCCGAGTTAGACCCGAAAAAACACGTACGGTGCCACTTTCTGCCATCAAAAAGTGCTCTCAGCGGAAGCCTTTGGGTACACCTGAACTCCCTGGGGGAGCCTTTACGCAACCCCACACTCAACAGGACTCTGCGTCTTCACTCTTTCCTAACAACCCTAAACATAACCCTAACCGCAACAAGAAGCTGAACCCGAGTTAGACCCGAAAAAACACGTACGGTGCCACTTTCTGCCATCAAAAAGTGCTCTCAGCGGAAGCCTTTGGGTACACCTGAACTCCCTGGGGGAGCCTTTACGCAACCCCACACTCAACAGGACTCTGCGTCTTCACTCTTTCCTAACAACCCTAAACATAACCCTAACCGCAACAAGAAGCTCAACCCGAGTTAGACCCGAAAAAACACGTACGGTGCCACTTTCTGCCATCCAAAAGTGCTCTCAGCGGAAGCCTTTGGGTACACCTGAACTCCCTGGGGGAGCCTTTACGCAACCCCACACTCAACAGGACTCTGCGTCTTCGCTCTTTCCTAACAACCCTAAACATAACCCTAACCGCAACAAGAAGCTGAACCCGAGTTAGACCCGAAAAAACACGTACGGTGCCACTTTCTGCCATCAAAAAGTGCTCTCAGCGGAAGCCTTTGGGTACACCTGAACTCCCTGGGGGAGCCTTTACGCAACCCCGCACTCAACAGGACTCTGCGTCTTCACTCTTTCCTAACAACCCTAAACATAACCCTAACCGCAACAAGAAGCTGAACCCGAGTTAGACCCGAAAAAACACGTACGGTGCCACTTTCTGCCATCAAAAAGTGCTCTCAGCGGAAGCCTTTGGGTACACCTGAACTCCCTGGGGGAGCCTTTACGCAACCCCACACTCAACAGGACTCTGCGTCTTCACTCTTTCCTAACAACCCTAAACATAACCCTAACCGCAACAAGAAGCTGAACCCGAGTTAGACCCGAAAAAACACGTACGGTGCCACTTTCTGCCATCAAAAAGTGCTCTCAGCGGAAGCCTTTGGGAACACCTGAACTCCCTGGGGGAGCCTTTACACAACCCCACACTCAACAGGACTCTGCGTCTTCACTCTTTCCTAACAACCCTAAACATAAGCCTAACCGGAACAAGAAGCTCAACCCGAGTTAGACCCGAAAAAACACGTACGGTGCCACTTTCTGCCATCAAAAAGTGCTCTCAGCGGAAGCCTTTGGGTACACCTGAACTCCCTGGGGGAGCCTTTACGCAACCCCACACTCAACAGGACTCTGCGTCTTCACTCTTTCCTAACAACCCTAAACATAACCCTAACCGCAACAAGAAGCTGAACCCGAGTTAGACCCGAAAAAACACGTACGGTGCCACTTTCTGCCATCAAAAAGTGCTCTCAGCGGAAGCCTTTGGGTACACCTGAACTCCCTGGGGGAGCCTTTACGCAACCCCACACTCAACAGGACTCTGCGTCTTCACTCTTTCCTAACAACCCTAAACATAACCCTAACCGCAACAAGAAGCTGAACCCGAGTTAGACCCGAAAAAACACGTACGGTGCCACTTTCTGCCATCCAAAAGTGCTCTCAGCGGAAGCCTTTGGGTACACCTGAACTCCCTGGGGGAGCCTTTACGCAACCCCACACTCAACAGGACTCTGCGTCTTCACTCTTTCCTAACAACCCTAAACATAACCCTAACGGAACAAGAAGCTCAACCCGAGTTAGACCCGAAAAAACACGTACGGTGCCACTTTCTGCCATCAAAAAGTGCTCTCAGCGGAAGCCTTTGGGTACACCTGAACTCCCTGGGGGAGCCTTTACGCAACCCCACACTCAACAGGACTCTGCGTCTTCACTCTTTCCTAACAACCCTAAACATAACCCTAACCGCAACAAGAAGCTGAACCCGAGTTAGACCCGAAAAAACACGTACGGTGCCACTTTCTGCCATCAAAAAGTGCTCTCAGCGGAAGCCTTTGGGTACACCTGAACTCCCTGGGGGAGCCTTTACGCAACCCCACACTCAACAGGACTCTGCGTCTTCACTCTTTCCTAACAACCCTAAACATAACCCTAACCGCAACAAGAAGCTGAACCCGAGTTAGACCCGAAAAAACACGTACGGTGCCACTTTCTGCCATCAAAAAGTGCTCTCAGCGGAAGCCTTTGGGAACACCTGAACTCCCTGGGGGAGCCTTTACGCAACCCCACACTCAACAGGACTCTGCGTCTTCACTCTTTCCTAACAACCCTAAACATAACCCTAACCGCAACAAGAAGCTGAACCCGAGTTAGACCCGAAAAAACACGTACGGTGCCACTTTCTGCCATCAAAAAGTGCTCTCAGCGGAAGCCTTTGGGTACACCTGAACTCCCTGGGGGAGCCTTTACGCAACCCCACACTCAACAGGACTCTGCGTCTTCACTCTTTCCTAACAACCCTAAACATAACCCTAACCGCAACAAGAAGCTCAACCCGAGTTAGACCCGAAAAAACACGTACGGTGCCACTTTCTGCCATCAAAAAGTGCTCTCAGCGGAAGCCTTTGGGTACACCTGAACTCCCTGGGGGAGCCTTTACGCAACCCCACACTCAACAGGACTCTGCGTCTTCACTCTTTCCTAACAACCCTAAACATAACCCTAACCGCAACAAGAAGCTGAACCCGAGTTAGACCCGAAAAAAACACGTACGGTGCCACTTTCTGCCATCAAAAAGTGCTCTCAGCGGAAGCCTTTGGGTACACCTGAACTCCCTGGGGGAGCCTTTACGCAACCCCACACTCAACAGGACTCTGAGTCTTCACTCTTTCCTAACAACCCTAAACATAACCCTAACCGCAACAAGAAGCTGAACCCGAGTTAGACCCGAAAAAACACGTACGGTGCCACTTTCTGCCATCAAAAAGTGCTCTCAGCGGAAGCCTTTGGGTACACCTGAACTCCCTGGGGGAGCCTTTACGCAACCCCACACTCAACAGGACTCTGCGTCTTCACTCTTTCCTAACAACCCTAAACATAACCCTAACCGCAACAAGAAGCTGAACCCGAGTTAGACCCGAAAAAACACGTACGGTGCCACTTTCTGCCATCAAAAAGTGCTCTCAGCGGAAGCCTTTGGGAACACCTGAACTCCCTGGGGGAGCCTTTACGCAACCCCACACTCAACAGGACTCTGCGTCTTCACTCTTTCCTAACAACCCTAAACATAACCCTAACCGCAACAAGAAGCT
>NW_027664044.1:0-113691 GCF_964034855.1 Anser brachyrhynchus
CTCACTGCACTGCATCCCCAGTGGTGCCAGTGTAGTCTCTGGACTCACAGCAGTGCATCCCCAGTGGTGCCAGTGCAATTACTGGACTCACTGCAGTGTAGCTCAGTGGTGCCAGTGCACTCTCTGGACTCACTGCACTGCATCCCCAGTGGTGCCAGTGCACTCTCTGGACTCACTGCACTGCATCCCCAGTGGTGCCAGTGCACTGTCTGGACTCACTGCAGTGTATCGCCATTGGAGCCGGTGCACTCTCTGGACTCACTGCACTGCATCCCCAGTGGTGCCAGAGAACTCTCTGGTCTCACTGCAGTGCATCCCCAGTGGTGCCAGTGCACTCTCTGGACTCACTGCATCCCCAGTGGTGCCAGGGCACTCTCTGGACTCACAGCACTGCATCCCCATTGGTGCCAGTGCACTCTCTGGACTCACTGCACTAAAACCCCAGTTGTGCCAGTGCAGTCTCTGGACTCACTGCAGTGCATCCCCAGTGGTGCCAGTGCACTCTCTGGACTCACTGCACTTCATCCCCAGTGGTGCCAGTGCACTCTCTGGACTCACTGCATTGAATCCCCAGTGGTGCCAGTGCACTCTCTGCACTCACTGCACTGCATCAACAGTGGTGCCTCTGCACTCTCTGGAGTCACTGCACTGCATCCCCAGTGGTGCCAGTGCACTCTCTGGACTCACTGTAGTGCATCCCCCGTGGTGCCATTGCACTCTCTGGACTCACTGCACTGCGTCCCCAGTGGTGCCAGTGCACTCTCTGGACTCACTGCACTGCATCCCCAGTGGTGCCAGTGCACTCTCTGGACTCACTGCACTGCATCCCCAGTGGTGCCAGTGCACTGTCTGGACTCACTGCAGTGTATCGCCATTGGAGCTGGTGCACTCTCTGGACTCACTAAACTGCATCCCCAGTGGTGCCATTGCTCTCTGTGGACACACTGCACTGCATCCCCAGTGGAGCCAGAGCACTCTCTGGACTCACTGCAGTGCATCCCCAGTGGTGCCAGTGCACTCTCTGGACTCACTGTGCTGCATCCCCAGTGGTGCCAGTGCACTCTCTGGACTCACTGCATTGCATCCCCTGTGGTGCCATTGCACTCTCAGGACTCACTGCACTGCATCCCCAGTGGTGCCAGTGCACTCTCTGGTCTCACTGCACTGCATCCCCATTGCTGACAGTGCCCTCTCTGGACTCACTGCAGTGCATTCCCAGTGGTGTCAGTGCACTCTCTGGACTCACTGCAGTGAATCTCCAGTAGTGCCAGTGCACTCTCTGGACTCACTGCACTGCATCCCCAGTGGTGCCAGTTCACTCTCTGGACTCAATGAACTGCATCCCCAGTGGTGCCAGTGCACTCTCTGGACTCACTGTACTGCTCGAGCCGCGGCAGCCGCTCCAGCCGCGTTAGCCCCTCCAGCCTCGGCAGCCGCTCCAGCCGCTCCAGCCGCGGCATCCGCGGCAGCCGGTCCAGCCGCGGCAGCCGCTCCAGCCGCGGCAGCCCCTCCATCCGCGGCATACGCGGCAGCCGCTCCAGGCGCTCCAGCCGCGGCAGCCGCTCCAACCGCGGCAGGCGCTCCAGCCGCGGCATCCGCGGCAGCCGCTCCACCCGCGGCAGCCGCTCCAACCGCGGCAGGCGCTCCAGCCGCGGCAGCCGCTCCAGCCGTGGCAGCCGCTCCACTCGGTAGCGGCTTTCGCGGCTGCCGCGGCTGGAGCGTCTGCCGCGGCTGCCGCGGCTGGAGCGGCTGCCGCGGCTGGAGCGGCTGCGGCGGCTGGAGCGTCTAGAGCGTCTGCCGAACTGGAGGGGCTACCGCGTCTGGAGCGGCTGAGGCGGCTGGAGCGGATGCCGCGGCTGGAGCAGTGCAGTGAGTCCAGAGAGTCAACAGGCACCACTGAGGATGCAGTGCAGTGAGTCCAGAGAGTGCACTGGCACCACAGGGGATGCACTGCAGTTACTCCAGAGAGTGCACTGGAACCACTGGGGATGCAGTTCAGTGTGTCCAGACAGTGCAATGGCACCACAGGGGATTCAGATACATTCTCACTTCAGTGAGATCCCCAGTAGTGCCAGTGCACTCTCTGGACTCACAGCAGTGCATCCCCAGTGGTGCCAGTGCACTCTCTGGACTCACTGCACTGCATCCCCAGTGGTGCCAGTGCACTCTCTGGACTCACTGCACTGCATCCCCAGTGGTGCCAGTGCACTCTCTGGACTCACTGCAGTGCATCCCCAGTGGTGACAGTGCACTCTCTGGACTCACTGTGCTGCATCCCCAGTGGTGCCAGTGCACTCTCTGGACTCACTGCATTGAATCCCCAGTGGTGCCAGTGCACTCTCTGCACTCACTGCACTGCATCAACAGTGGTGCCTCTGCACTCTCTGGAGTCACTGCACTGCATCCCCAGTGGTGCCAGTGCACTCTCTGGAGTCACTGCACTGCATCCCCAGTGGTGCCAGTGCACTCTCTGGACTCACTGTAGTGCATCCCCCGTGGTGCCAGTGCACTCTCTGGACTCACTGCACTGCGTCCCCAGTGGTGCCAGTGCACTCTCTGCACTCACTGCACTGCATCAACAGTTGTGCCTCTGCACTCTCTGGAGTCACTGCACTGCATCCCCAGTGGTGCCAGTGCACTCTCTGGACTCACTGTAGTGCATCCCCCGTGGTGCCATTGCACTCTCTGGACTCACTGCACTGCGTCCCCAGTGGTGCCAGTGCACTCTCTGGACTCACTGCACTGCATCCCCAGTGGTGCCAGTGCACTCTCTGGACTCACTGCACTGCATCCCCAGTGGTGCCAGTGCACTGTCTGGACTCACTGCAGTGTATCGCCATTGGAGCTGGTGCACTCTCTGGACTCACTAAACTGCATCCCCAGTGGTGCCATTGCTCTCTGTGGACACACTGCACTGCTTCCCCAGTGGTGCCAGTGCACTCTATGGACTCACTGCACTGCATCCCCAGTGGAGCCAGAGCACTCTCTGGACTCACTGCAGTGCATCCCCAGTGGTGACAGTGCACTCTCTGGACTCACTGTGCTGCATCCCCAGTGGTGCCAGTGCACTCTCTGGACTCACTGCATTGCATCCCCTGTGGTGCCATTGCACTCTCAGGACTCACTGCACTGCATCCCCAGTGGTGCCAGTGCACTCTCTGGTCTCACTGCACTGCATCCCCATTGCTGACAGTGCCCTCTCTGGACTCACTGCACTGCATTCCCAGTGGTGCCAGTGCACTCTCTGGACTCACTGTAGTGCATCCCCATTGGTGCCAGGGCACTCTCTGCAGACAATGCAGTGCATCCCCAAAGGTGACAGTGCCCTCTCTGGACTCACTGTACTGCTCTAGCCGCGGCAGCCGCTCCAGCCGCGTTAGCCCCTCCAGCCTCGGCAGCCGCTCCAGCCGCGGCTTCCGCGGCAGCCGGTCCAGCCGCGGCAGCCGCTCCAGCCGCGGCAGCCCCTCCATCCGCGGCATACGCGGCAGCCGCTCCAGCCGCTCCAGCCGCGGCAGCCGCTCCAACCGCGGCAGGCGCTCCAGCCGCGGCAGCCGCTCCAGCCGTGGCAGCCGCTCCACTCGGTAGCGGCTTTCGCGGCTGCCGCGGCTGGAGCGTCTGCCGCGGCTGCCGCGGCTGGAGCGGCTGCCGCGGCTGGAGCGGCTGCGGCGGCTGGAGCGTCTAGAGCGTCTGCCGAACTTGAGGGGCTACCGCGTCTGGAGCGGCTGAGGCGGCTGGAGCGGATGCCGCGGCTGGAGCAGTGCAGTGAGTCCAGAGAGTCAACAGGCACCACTGAGGATGCAGTACAGTGAGTCCAGAGAGTGCACTGGCACCACAGGGGATGCACTGCAGTTACTCCAGAGAGTGCACTGGAACCACTGGGGATGCAGTTCAGTGTGTCCAGAGAGTGCAATGGCACCACAGGGGATTCAGATACATTCTCACTTCAGTGAGATCCCCAGTAGTGCCAGTGCACTCTCTGGACTCACTGCACTGCATCCCCATTGGGGCCAGTGTACTCTCTGGACTCACTGCATTGGATCCCCAGTGGCGTCAGTGCACTCTCTGGACTCACTGCAGTGCATCCCCAGTGGTGCCAGTGCACTCTCTGGACTGTGTGCACTGCATCCCCAATGGTGCCAGTGCACTCTATGTAGTCACTGCACTGCGTCCCCATTGCTGCCAGTGCACTCTCTGGACTCACTGCAGTGTATCCCAGTGGTGCCTCTGCACTCTCTGGACTCACTGCAGTGCATCCCCAGTGCTGACAGTGCACTCTCTGTACTCACTGCAGTGCATTCCCAGTGGTGTCAGTGCACTCTCTGGACTCACTGCAGTGAATCTCCCTTGGTGCCAGTGCACTCTCTGGACTCACTGCACTGCATTCCCAGTGGTGCCAGTGCACTCTCTGGATTCACTGCAGTGCATCCCCAGTGGTTCCAGTGCACTCTCTGTACTCACTGCACTGGATCACCTGTGGTGCCTGTGAAGTTTCTGGACTCACTGCAGTGCAACCCCAGTGGTGCCAATGTAATCTCTGGACTCAAGGCACAGTAACCCCAGTGGTGCCAGTGCAATCTAAGGACTCACAGCAGTGCAGCTAAAATTGGTGCCAGTGCACTCTCTGGACTCACTGCACTGCATCCCCATTTGTGCCAGTGCACTCTCTGGACTCACTGCACTACATCCTCTTTGGTGCCAGTGCACTCTCTGGACTCACTGCAGTGCATCCACTGTGGTGCCAGTGCACTCTCAGGACTCACTGCACTGCATCCCCAGTGGTGCCAGTGCACTCTCTGGACTCATTGAAGTGCATCCCCAGTGGAGCCATTGCTCTCTGTGGACACACTGCACTGCTTCCCCAGTGGTGCCACTGCACTCTATGGACTCACTGCACTGCATCCCCAGTGGAGCCAGAGCACTCTCTGGACTCACTGCAGTGCATCCCCAGTGGTGACAGTGCACTCTCTGGACTCACTGTGCTGCATCCCCAATGGTGCCAGTGCACTCTCTGGACTCACTGCATTGCATCCCCTGTGGTGCCATTGCACTCTCAGGACTCACTGCACTGCATCCCCAGTGGTGCCAGTGCACTCTCTGGTCTCACTGCACTGCATCCCCATTGCTGACAGTGCCCTCTCTGGACTCACTGCACTGCATTCCCAGTGGTGCCAGTGCACTCTCTGGACTCACTGTAGTGCATCCCAGTGGTGCCAGGGCACTCTCTCCAGACAATGCAGTGCATCCCCAAAGGTGACAGTGCACTCTCTGGACTCACTGTACTGCTCGAGCCGCGGCAGCCGCTCCAGCCGCGTTAGCCCCTCCAGCCTCGGCAGCCGCTCCAGCCGCTCCAGCCGCGGCAGCCGCGGCAGCCGGTCCAGCCGCGGCAGCCGCTCCAGCCGCGGCAGCCCCTCCATCCGCGGCATACGCGGCAGCCGCTCCAGCCGCTCCAACCGCGGCAGCCGCTCCAACCGCGGCAGGCGCTCCAGCCGCGGCAGCCGCTCCAGCCGTGGCAGCCGCTCCACTCGGTAGCGGCTTTCGCGGCTGCCGCGGCTGGAGCGTCTGCCGCGGCTGCCGCGGCTGGAGCGGCTGCCGCGGCTGGAGCGGCTGCGGCGGCTGGAGCGTCTAGAGCGTCTGCCGAACTGGAGGGGCTACCGTGTCTGGAGCGGCTGAGGCGGCTGGAGCGGATGCCGCGGCTGGAGCAGTGCAGTGAGTCCAGAGAGTCAACAGGCACCACTGAGGATGCAGTACAGTGAGTCCAGAGAGTGCACTGGCACCACAGGGGATGCACTGCAGTTACTCCAGAGAGTGCACTGGAACCACTGGGGATGCAGTTCAGTGAGTCCAGAGAGTGCAATGGCACCACAGGGGATTCAGATACATTCTCACTTCAGTGAGATCCCCAGTAGTGCCAGTGCACTCTCTGGACTCACTGCACTGCATCCCCATAGCTGACAGTTCCCTCTCTGGACTCAATGCACTGCATCACCTTTGGTGCCAGGGCACTCTCCGGACTCACTGCAGTGCATCCGGAGTGGTGCCAATGCACTCTCTGGACTCACTGCACTGCATCCCCAGTGGTGCCAGTGCACTCTCTGGACTCACTGTAGTGCATCCCCAGTGGTGCCAGTGCACTCTCTGGACTCACTGTAGTGCATCCCCCGTGGTGCCAGTGCACTCTCTGGACTCACTGTAGTGCATCCCCCGTGGTGCCAGTGCACTCTCTGGACTCACTGCACTGCGTCCCCAGTGGTGCCAGTGCACTCTCTGGACTCACTGCACTGCGTCTCCAGTGGTGCCAGTGCACTCTCTGGACTCACTGCACTGCATCCCCAGTGGTGCCAGTGCACTCTCTGAGCTCACTGCAGTGCATCCCCAGTGGTGCCAGTGCACTCTCTGGACTCACTGCACTGCATCCCCAGTGGTGCCAGTGCACTCTCTGCACTCACTGCACTGCATCCCCAGTGGTGCCAGTGTAGTCTCTGGACTCACAGCAGTGCATCCCCAGTGGTGCCAGTGCAACTACTGGACTCACTGCAGTGCATCCCCAGTGGAGCCAGTGCACTTTCTGGAGTCACTGCAGTGCATCCCCAGTTGTTCCATTGCACTCTCTGGACTCACTGCATTGGATCCCCAGTGGCGTCAGTGCACTCTCTGGACTCAGTGCAGTGCATCCCCAGTGGTGCCAGTGCACTCTCTGGACTGTGTGCACTGCATCCCCAATGGTGCCAGTGCACTCTATGTAGTCACTGCACTGCGTCCCCATTGCTGCCAGTGCACTCTCTGGACTCACTGCAGTGTATCCCAGTGGTGCCTCTGCACTCTCTGGACTCACTGCAGTGCATCCCCAGTGGTGCCAGTGCACTCTCTGTACTCACTGCAGTGCATTCCCAGTGGTGTCAGTGCACTCTCTGGACTCACTGCAGTGAATCTCCAGTAGTGCCAGTGCACTCTCTGGACTCACTGCACTGCATCCCCAGTGGTGCCAGTTCACTCTCTGGACTCACTGAACTGCATCCCCAGTGGTGCCAGTGCACTCTCTGGACTCACTGTACTGCTCGAGCCGCGGCAGCCGCTCCAGCCGCGTTAGCCCCTCCAGCCTCGGCAGCCGCTCCAGCCGCTCCAGCCGCGGCAGCCGCGGCAGCCGGTCCAGCCGCGGCAGCCGCTCCAGCCGCGGCAGCCCCTCCATCCGCGGCATACGCGGCAGCCGCTCCAGCCGCTCCAGCCGCGGCAGCCGCTCCAACCGCGGCAGGCGCTCCAGCCGCGGCATCCGCGGCAGGCGCTCCACCCGCGGCAGCCGCTCCAACCGCGGCAGGCGCTCCAGCCGCGGCAGCCGCTCCAGCCGTGGCAGCCGCTCCACTCGGTAGCGGCTTTCGCGGCTGCCGCGGCTGGAGCGTCTGCCGCGGCTGCCGCGGCTGGAGCGGCTGCCGCGGCTGGAGCGGCTGCGGCGGCTGGAGCGTCTAGAGCGTCTGCCGAACTGGAGGGGCTACCGCGTCTGGAGCGGCTGAGGCGGCTGGAGCGGATGCCGCGGCTGGAGCAGTGCAGTGAGTCCAGAGAGTCAACAGGCACCACTGAGGATGCAGTACAGTGAGTCCAGAGAGTGCACTGGCACCACAGGGGATGCACTGCAGTTACTCCAGAGAGTGCACTGGAACCACTGGGGATGCAGTTCAGTGAGTCCAGAGAGTGCAATGGCACCACAGGGGATTCAGATACATTCTCACTTCAGTGAGATCCCCAGTAGTGCCAGTGCACTCTCTGGACTCACAGCAGTGCATCCCCAGTGGTGCCAGTGCACTCTCTGGACTCACTGCACTGCATCCCCAGTGGTGCCAGTGCACTCTCTGGACTCACTGCAGTGCATCCCCAGTGGTGCCAGTGCACTCTCTGGACTCACTGCAGTGCATCCCCACTGGTGCCAGTGCACTCTCTGGACTCACTGCACTGCATCCCCAGTGGTGCCAGTGCACTCTCTGGACTCACTGCAGTGCATCCCCAGTGGTGCCAGTGCACTCTCTGGACTCACTGCATTGAATCCCCAGTGGTGCCAGTGCACTCTCTGCACTCACTGCACTGCATCAACAGTTGTGCCTCTGCACTCTCTGGAGTCACTGCACTGCATCCCCAGTGGTGCCAGTGCACTCTCTGGACTCACTGTAGTGCATCCCCCGTGGTGCCATTGCTCTCTGTGGACACACTGCACTGCTTCCCCAGTGGTGCCAGTGCACTCTATGGACTCACTGCACTGCATCCCCAGTGGAGCCAGAGCACTCTCTGGACTCACTGCAGTGCATCCCCAGTGGTGACAGTGCACTCTCTGGACTCACTGTGCTGCATCCCCAGTGGTGCCAGTGCACTCTCTGGACTCACTGCATTGCATCCCCTGTGGTGCCATTGCACTCTCAGGACTCACTGCACTGCATCCCCAGTGGTGCCAGTGCACTCTCTGGTCTCACTGCACTGCATCCCCATTGCTGACAGTGCCCTCTCTGGACTCACTGCACTGCATTCCCAGTGGTGCCAGTGCACTCTCTGGACTCACTGTAGTGCATCCCCATTGGTGCCAGGGCACTCTCTGCAGACAATGCAGTGCATCCCCAAAGGTGACAGTGCCCTCTCTGGACTCACTGTACTGCTCTAGCCGCGGCAGCCGCTCCAGCCGCGTTAGCCCCTCCAGCCTCGGCAGCCGCTCCAGCCGCTCCAGCCGCGGCTTCCGCGGCAGCCGGTCCAGCCGCGGCAGCCGCTCCAGCCGCGGCAGCCCCTCCATCCGCGGCATACGCGGCAGCCGCTCCAGCCGCTCCAGCCGCGGCAGCCGCTCCAACCGCGGCAGGCGCTCCAGCCGCGGCAGCCGCTCCAGCCGTGGCAGCCGCTCCACTCGGTAGCGGCTTTCGCGGCTGCCGCGGCTGGAGCGTCTGCCGCGGCTGCCGCGGCTGGAGCGGCTGCCGCGGCTGGAGCGGCTGCGGCGGCTGGAGCGTCTAGAGCGTCTGCCGAACTTGAGGGGCTACCGCGTCTGGAGCGGCTGAGGCGGCTGGAGCGGATGCCGCGGCTGGAGCAGTGCAGTGAGTCCAGAGAGTCAACAGGCACCACTGAGGATGCAGTACAGTGAGTCCAGAGAGTGCACTGGCACCACAGGGGATGCACTGCAGTTACTCCAGAGAGTGCACTGGAACCACTGGGGATGCAGTTCAGTGTGTCCAGAGAGTGCAATGGCACCACAGGGGATTCAGATACATTCTCACTTCAGTGAGATCCCCAGTAGTGCCAGTGCACTCTCTGGACTCACTGCACTGCATCCCCATAGCTGACAGTTCCCTCTCTGGACTCAATGCACTGCATCACCATTGGTGCCAGGGCACTCTCCGGACTCACTGCAGTGCATCCGCAGTGGTGCCAATGCACTCTCTGGACTCCCTGCACTGCATCCCCAGTGGTGCCAGTGCACTCTCTGGACTCACTGTAGTGCATCCCCAGTGGTGCCAGTGCACTCTCTGGACTCACTGTAGTGCATCCCCCGTGGTGCCAGTGCACTCTCTGGACTCACTGCACTGCGTCCCCAGTGGTGCCAGTGCACTCTCTGGACTCACTGCACTGCGTCCCCAGTGGTGCCAGTGCACTCTCTGGACTCACTGCACTGCATCCCCAGTGGTGCCAGTGCACTCTCTGAGCTCACTGCAGTGCATCCCCAGTGGTGCCAGTGCACTCCCTGGACTCACTGCACTGCATCAACAGTGGTGCCAGTGCACTCTCTGCACTCACTGCACTGCATCCCCAGTGGTGCCAGTGCACTCTCTGAACTCACAGCAGTGCATCCCCAGTGGTGCCAGTGCAACTACTGGACTCACTGCAGTGTAGCTCAGTGGTGCCAGTGCACTCTCTGGACTCACTGCAGTGCATCCCCAGTGGTGCCAGTGCGCTCTCTGGACTCACTTCAGTGCATACCCAGTGGTGCCAGTGCACTTTCTGGAGTCACTGCAGTGCATCCCCAGTTGTTCCATTGCACTCTCTGGACTCACTGCATTGGATCCCCAGTGGCGTCAGTGCACTCTCTGGACTCAGTGCAGTGCATCCCCAGTGGTGCCAGTGCACTCTCTGGACTGTGTGCACTGCATCCCCAATGGTGCCAGTGCACTCTATGTAGTCACTGCACTGCGTCCCCATTGCTGCCAGTGCACTCTCTGGACTCACTGCAGTGTATCCCAGTGGTGCCTCTGCACTCTCTGGACTCACTGCAGTGCATCCCCAGTGGTGCCAGTGCACTCTCTGTACTCACTGCAGTGCATTCCCAGTGGTGTCAGTGCACTCTCTGGACTCACTGCAGTGAATCTCCAGTAGTGCCAGTGCACTCTCTGGACTCACTGCACTGCATCCCCAGTGGTGCCAGTTCACTCTCTGGACTCAATGAACTGCATCCCCAGTGGTGCCAGTGCACTCTCTGGACTCACTGTACTGCTCGAGCCGCGGCAGCCGCTCCAGCCGCGTTAGCCCCTCCAGCCTCGGCAGCCGCTCCAGCCGCTCCAGCCGCGGCATCCGCGGCAGCCGGTCCAGCCGCGGCAGCCGCTCCAGCCGCGGCAGCCCCTCCATCCGCGGCATACGCGGCAGCCGCTCCAGGCGCTCCAGCCGCGGCAGCCGCTCCAACCGCGGCAGGCGCTCCAGCCGCGGCATCCGCGGCAGCCGCTCCACCCGCGGCAGCCGCTCCAACCGCGGCAGGCGCTCCAGCCGCGGCAGCCGCTCCAGCCGTGGCAGCCGCTCCACTCGGTAGCGGCTTTCGCGGCTGCCGCGGCTGGAGCGTCTGCCGCGGCTGCCGCGGCTGGAGCGGCTGCCGCGGCTGGAGCGGCTGCGGCGGCTGGAGCGTCTAGAGCGTCTGCCGAACTGGAGGGGCTACCGCGTCTGGAGCGGCTGAGGCGGCTGGAGCGGATGCCGCGGCTGGAGCAGTGCAGTGAGTCCAGAGAGTCAACAGGCACCACTGAGGATGCAGTGCAGTGAGTCCAGAGAGTGCACTGGCACCACAGGGGATGCACTGCAGTTACTCCAGAGAGTGCACTGGAACCACTGGGGATGCAGTTCAGTGTGTCCAGAGAGTGCAATGGCACCACAGGAGATTCAGATACATTCTCACTTCAGTGAGATCCCCAGTAGTGCCAGTGCACTCTCTGGACTCACAGCAGTGCATCCCCAGTGGTGCCAGTGCACTCTCTGGACTCACTGCACTGCATCCCCAGTGGTGCCAGTGCACTCTCTGGACTCACTGCACTGCATCCCCAGTGGTGCCAGTGCACTCTCTGGACTCACTGCAGTGCATCCCCAGTGGTGACAGTGCACTCTCTGGACTCACTGTGCTGCATCCCCAGTGGTGCCAGTGCACTCTCTGGACTCACTGCATTGAATCCCCAGTGGTGCCAGTGCACTCTCTGCACTCACTGCACTGCATCAACAGTGGTGCCTCTGCACTCTCTGGAGTCACTGCACTGCATCCCCAGTGGTGCCAGTGCACTCTCTGGAGTCACTGCACTGCATCCCCAGTGGTGCCAGTGCACTCTCTGGACTCACTGTAGTGCATCCCCCGTGGTGCCAGTGCACTCTCTGGACTCACTGCACTGCGTCCCCAGTGGTGCCAGTGCACTCTCTGCACTCACTGCACTGCATCAACAGTTGTGCCTCTGCACTCTCTGGAGTCACTGCACTGCATCCCCAGTGGTGCCAGTGCACTCTCTGGACTCACTGTAGTGCATCCCCCGTGGTGCCATTGCACTCTCTGGACTCACTGCACTGCGTCCCCAGTGGTGCCAGTGCACTCTCTGGACTCACTGCACTGCATCCCCAGTGGTGCCAGTGCACTCTCTGGACTCACTGCACTGCATCCCCAGTGGTGCCAGTGCACTGTCTGGACTCACTGCAGTGTATCGCCATTGGAGCTGGTGCACTCTCTGGACTCACTAAACTGCATCCCCAGTGGTGCCATTGCTCTCTGTGGACACACTGCACTGCTTCCCCAGTGGTGCCAGTGCACTCTATGGACTCACTGCACTGCATCCCCAGTGGAGCCAGAGCACTCTCTGGACTCACTGCAGTGCATCCCCAGTGGTGACAGTGCACTCTCTGGACTCACTGTGCTGCATCCCCAGTGGTGCCAGTGCACTCTCTGGACTCACTGCATTGCATCCCCTGTGGTGCCATTGCACTCTCAGGACTCACTGCACTGCATCCCCATTGCTGACAGTGCCCTCTCTGGACTCACTGCACTGCATTCCCAGTGGTGCCAGTGCACTCTCTGGACTCACTGTAGTGCATCCCCATTGGTGCCAGGGCACTCTCTGCAGACAATGCAGTGCATCCCCAAAGGTGACAGTGCCCTCTCTGGACTCACTGTACTGCTCTAGCCGCGGCAGCCGCTCCAGCCGCGTTAGCCCCTCCAGCCTCGGCAGCCGCTCCAGCCGCTCCAGCCGCGGCTTCCGCGGCAGCCGGTCCAGCCGCGGCAGCCGCTCCAGCCGCGGCAGCCCCTCCATCCGCGGCATACGCGGCAGCCGCTCCAGCCGCTCCAGCCGCGGCAGCCGCTCCAACCGCGGCAGGCGCTCCAGCCGCGGCAGCCGCTCCAGCCGTGGCAGCCGCTCCACTCGGTAGCGGCTTTCGCGGCTGCCGCGGCTGGAGCGTCTGCCGCGGCTGCCGCGGCTGGAGCGGCTGCCGCGGCTGGAGCGGCTGCGGCGGCTGGAGCGTCTAGAGCGTCTGCCGAACTTGAGGGGCTACCGCGTCTGGAGCGGCTGAGGCGGCTGGAGCGGATGCCGCGGCTGGAGCAGTGCAGTGAGTCCAGAGAGTCAACAGGCACCACTGAGGATGCAGTACAGTGAGTCCAGAGAGTGCACTGGCACCACAGGGGATGCACTGCAGTTACTCCAGAGAGTGCACTGGAACCACTGGGGATGCAGTTCAGTGTGTCCAGAGAGTGCAATGGCACCACAGGGGATTCAGATACATTCTCACTTCAGTGAGATCCCCAGTAGTGCCAGTGCACTCTCTGGACTCACTGCACTGCATCCCCATAGCTGACAGTTCCCTCTCTGGACTCAATGCACTGCATCACCATTGGTGCCAGGGCACTCTCCGGACTCACTGCAGTGCATCCCCAGTGGTGCCAATGCACTCTCTGGACTCCCTGCACTGCATCCCCAGTGGTGCCAGTGCACTCTCTGGACTCACTGTAGTGCATCCCCAGTGGTGCCAGTGCACTCTCTGGACTCACTGTAGTGCATCCCCCGTGGTGCCAGTGCACTCTCTGGACTCACTGCACTGCGTCCCCAGTGGTGCCAGTGCACTCTCTGGACTCACTGCACTGCGTCCCCAGTGGTGCCAGTGCACTCTCTGGACTCACTGCACTGCATCCCCAGTGGTGCCAGTGCACTCTCTGAGCTCACTGCAGTGCATCCCCAGTGGTGCCAGTGCACTCCCTGGACTCACTGCACTGCATCAACAGTGGTGCCAGTGCACTCTCTGCACTCACTGCACTGCATCCCCAGTGGTGCCAGTGCACTCTCTGAACTCACAGCAGTGCATCCCCAGTGGTGCCAGTGCAACTACTGGACTCACTGCAGTGTAGCTCAGTGGTGCCAGTGCACTCTCTGGACTCACTGCAGTGCATCCCCAGTGGTGCCAGTGCGCTCTCTGGACTCACTTCAGTGCATCCCCAGTGGTGCCAGTGCACTTTCTGGAGTCACTGCAGTGCATCCCCAGTTGTTCCATTGCACTCTCTGGACTCACTGCATTGGATCCCCAGTGGCGTCAGTGCACTCTCTGGACTCAGTGCAGTGCATCCCCAGTGGTGCCAGTGCACTCTCTGGACTGTGTGCACTGCATCCCCAATGGTGCCAGTGCACTCTATGTAGTCACTGCACTGCGTCCCCATTGCTGCCAGTGCACTCTCTGGACTCACTGCAGTGTATCCCAGTGGTGCCTCTGCACTCTCTGGACTCACTGCAGTGCATCCCCAGTGGTGCCAGTGCACTCTCTGTACTCACTGCAGTGCATTCCCAGTGGTGTCAGTGCACTCTCTGGACTCACTGCAGTGAATCTCCAGTAGTGCCAGTGCACTCTCTGGACTCACTGCACTGCATCCCCAGTGGTGCCAGTTCACTCTCTGGACTCAATGAACTGCATCCCCAGTGGTGCCAGTGCACTCTCTGGACTCACTGTACTGCTCGAGCCGCGGCAGCCGCTCCAGCCGCGTTAGCCCCTCCAGCCTCGGCAGCCGCTCCAGCCGCTCCAGCCGCGGCATCCGCGGCAGCCGGTCCAGCCGCGGCAGCCGCTCCAGCCGCGGCAGCCCCTCCATCCGCGGCATACGCGGCAGCCGCTCCAGGCGCTCCAGCCGCGGCAGCCGCTCCAACCGCGGCAGGCGCTCCAGCCGCGGCAGCCGCGGCAGCCGCTCCACCCGCGGCAGCCGCTCCAACCGCGGCAGGCGCTCCAGCCGCGGCAGCCGCTCCAGCCGTGGCAGCCGCTCCACTCGGTAGCGGCTTTCGCGGCTGCCGCGGCTGGAGCGTCTGCCGCGGCTGCCGCGGCTGGAGCGGCTGCCGCGGCTGGAGCGGCTGCGGCGGCTGGAGCGTCTAGAGCGTCTGCCGAACTGGAGGGGCTACCGCGTCTGGAGCGGCTGAGGCGGCTGGAGCGGATGCCGCGGCTGGAGCAGTGCAGTGAGTCCAGAGAGTCAACAGGCACCACTGAGGATGCAGTGCAGTGAGTCCAGAGAGTGCACTGGCACCACAGGGGATGCACTGCAGTTACTCCAGAGAGTGCACTGGAACCACTGGGGATGCAGTTCAGTGTGTCCAGACAGTGCAATGGCACCACAGGGGATTCAGATACATTCTCACTTCAGTGAGATCCCCAGTAGTGCCAGTGCACTCTCTGGACTCACAGCAGTGCATCCCCAGTGGTGCCAGTGCACTCTCTGGACTCACTGCACTGCATCCCCAGTGGTGCCAGTGCACTCTCTGGACTCACTGCACTGCATCCCCAGTGGTGCCAGTGCACTCTCTGGACTCACTGCAGTGCATCCCCAGTGGTGACAGTGCACTCTCTGGACTCACTGTGCTGCATCTCCAGTGGTGCCAGTGCACTCTCTGGACTCACTGCATTGAATCCCCAGTGGTGCCAGTGCACTCTCTGCACTCACTGCACTGCATCAACAGTGGTGCCTCTGCACTCTCTGGAGTCACTGCACTGCATCCCCAGTGGTGCCAGTGCACTCTCTGGAGTCACTGCACTGCATCCCCAGTGGTGCCAGTGCACTCTCTGGACTCACTGTAGTGCATCCCCCGTGGTGCCAGTGCACTCTCTGGACTCACTGCACTGCGTCCCCAGTGGTGCCAGTGCACTCTCTGGACTCACTGCACTGCATCCCCAGTGGTGCCAGTGCACTCTCTGGACTCACTGCACTGCATCCCCAGTGGTGCCAGTGCACTCTCTGAGCTCACTGCAGTGCATCCCCAGTGGTGCCAGTGCACTCTCTGGACTCACTGCACTGCATCCCCAGTGGTGCCAGTGCACTCCCTGGACTCACTGCACTGCATCAACCGTGGTGCCAGTGCACTCTCTGCACTCACTGCACTGCATCCCCAGTGGTGCCAGTGTAGTCTCTGGACTCACAGCAGTGCATCCCCAGTGGTGCCAGTGCAATTACTGGACTCACTGCAGTGTAGCTCAGTGGTGCCAGTGCACTCTCTGGACTCACTGCACTGCATCCCCAGTGGTGCCAGTGCACTCTCTGGACTCACTGCACTGCATCCCCAGTGGTGCCAGTGCACTGTCTGGACTCACTGCAGTGTATCGCCATTGGAGCCGGTGCACTCTCTGGACTCACTGCACTGCATCCCCAGTGGTGCCAGAGAACTCTCTGGTCTCACTGCAGTGCATCCCCAGTGGTGCCAGTGCACTCTCTGGACTCACTGCATCCCCAGTGGTGCCAGGGCACTCTCTGGACTCACAGCACTGCATCCCCATTGGTGCCAGTGCACTCTCTGGACTCACTGCACTAAAACCCCAGTTGTGCCAGTGCAGTCTCTGGACTCACTGCAGTGCATCCCCAGTGGTGCCAGTGCACTCTCTGGACTCACTGCACTTCATCCCCAGTGGTGCCAGTGCACTCTCTGGACTCACTGCATTGAATCCCCAGTGGTGCCAGTGCACTCTCTGCACTCACTGCACTGCATCAACAGTGGTGCCTCTGCACTCTCTGGAGTCACTGCACTGCATCCCCAGTGGTGCCAGTGCACTCTCTGGACTCACTGTAGTGCATCCCCCGTGGTGCCATTGCACTCTCTGGACTCACTGCACTGCGTCCCCAGTGGTGCCAGTGCACTCTCTGGACTCACTGCACTGCATCCCCAGTGGTGCCAGTGCACTCTCTGGACTCACTGCACTGCATCCCCAGTGGTGCCAGTGCACTGTCTGGACTCACTGCAGTGTATCGCCATTGGAGCTGGTGCACTCTCTGGACTCACTAAACTGCATCCCCAGTGGTGCCATTGCTCTCTGTGGACACACTGCACTGCATCCCCAGTGGAGCCAGAGCACTCTCTGGACTCACTGCAGTGCATCCCCAGTGGTGCCAGTGCACTCTCTGGACTCACTGTGCTGCATCCCCAGTGGTGCCAGTGCACTCTCTGGACTCACTGCATTGCATCCCCTGTGGTGCCATTGCACTCTCAGGACTCACTGCACTGCATCCCCAGTGGTGCCAGTGCACTCTCTGGTCTCACTGCACTGCATCCCCATTGCTGACAGTGCCCTCTCTGGACTCACTGCACTGCATTCCCAGTGGTGCCAGTGCACTCTCTGGACTCACTGTAGTGCATCCCCAGTGGTGCCAGGGCACTCTCTGCAGACAATGCAGTGCATCCCCAAAGGTGACAGTGCCCTCTCTGGACTCACTGTACTGCTCTAGCCGCGGCAGCCGCTCCAGCCGCGTTAGCCCCTCCAGCCTCGGCAGCCGCTCCAGCCGCTCCAGCCGCGGCAGCCGCGGCAGCCGGTCCAGCCGCGGCAGCCGCTCCAGCCGCGGCAGCCCCTCCATCCGCGGCATACGCGGCAGCCGCTCCAGCCGCTCCAACCGCGGCAGCCGCTCCAACCGCGGCAGGCGCTCCAGCCGCGGCAGCCGCTCCAGCCGTGGCAGCCGCTCCACTCGGTAGCGGCTTTCGCGGCTGCCGCGGCTGGAGCGTCTGCCGCGGCTGCCGCGGCTGGAGCGGCTGCCGCGGCTGGAGCGGCTGCGGCGGCTGGAGCGTCTAGAGCGTCTGCCGAACTGGAGGGGCTACCGCGTCTGGAGCGGCTGAGGCGGCTGGAGCGGATGCCGCGGCTGGAGCAGTGCAGTGAGTCCAGAGAGTCAACAGGCACCACTGAGGATGCAGTACAGTGAGTCCAGAGAGTGCACTGGCACCACAGGGGATGCACTGCAGTTACTCCAGAGAGTGCACTGGAACCACTGGGGATGCAGTTCAGTGAGTCCAGAGAGTGCAATGGCACCACAGGGGATTCAGATACATTCTCACTTCAGTGAGATCCCCAGTAGTGCCAGTGCACTCTCTGGACTCACTGCACTGCATCCCCATAGCTGACAGTTCCCTATCTGGACTCAATGCACTGCATCACCTTTGGTGCCAGGGCACTCTCCGGACTCACTGCAGTGCATCCGGAGTGGTGCCAATGCACTCTCTGGACTCACTGCACTGCATCCCCAGTGGTGCCAGTGCACTCTCTGGACTCACTGTAGTGCATCCCCAGTGGTGCCAGTGCACTCTCTGGACTCACTGTAGTGCATCCCCCGTGGTGCCAGTGCACTCTCTGGACTCACTGTAGTGCATCCCCCGTGGTGCCAGTGCACTCTCTGGACTCACTGCACTGCGTCCCCAGTGGTGCCAGTGCACTCTCTGGACTCACTGCACTGCGTCTCCAGTGGTGCCAGTGCACTCTCTGGACTCACTGCACTGCATCCCCAGTGGTGCCAGTACACTCTCTGAGCTCACTGCAGTGCATCCCCAGTGGTGCCAGTGCACTCTCTGGACTCACTGCACTGCATCCCCAGTGGTGCCAGTGCACTCTCTGCACTCACTGCACTGCATCCCCAGTGGTGCCAGTGTAGTCTCTGGACTCACAGCAGTGCATCCCCAGTGGTGCCAGTGCAACTACTGGACTCACTGCAGTGCATCCCCAGTGGAGCCAGTGCACTTTCTGGAGTCACTGCAGTGCATCCCCAGTTGTTCCATTGCACTCTCTGGACTCACTGCATTGGATCCCCAGTGGCGTCAGTGCACTCTCTGGACTCAGTGCAGTGCATCCCCAGTGGTGCCAGTGCACTCTCTGGACTGTGTGCACTGCATCCCCAATGGTGCCAGTGCACTCTATGTAGTCACTGCACTGCGTCCCCATTGCTGCCAGTGCACTCTCTGGACTCACTGCAGTGTATCCCAGTGGTGCCTCTGCACTCTCTGGACTCACTGCAGTGCATCCCCAGTGGTGCCAGTGCACTCTCTGTACTCACTGCAGTGCATTCCCAGTGGTGTCAGTGCACTCTCTGGACTCACTGCAGTGAATCTCCAGTAGTGCCAGTGCACTCTCTGGACTCACTGCACTGCATCCCCAGTGGTGCCAGTTCACTCTCTGGACTCACTGAACTGCATCCCCAGTGGTGCCAGTGCACTCTCTGGACTCACTGTACTGCTCGAGCCGCGGCAGCCGCTCCAGCCGCGTTAGCCCCTCCAGCCTCGGCAGCCGCTCCAGCCGCTCCAGCCGCGGCAGCCGCGGCAGCCGGTCCAGCCGCGGCAGCCGCTCCAGCCGCGGCAGCCCCTCCATCCGCGGCATACGCGGCAGCCGCTCCAGCCGCTCCAGCCGCGGCAGCCGCTCCAACCGCGGCAGGCGCTCCAGCCGCGGCATCCGCGGCAGGCGCTCCACCCGCGGCAGCCGCTCCAACCGCGGCAGGCGCTCCAGCCGCGGCAGCCGCTCCAGCCGTGGCAGCCGCTCCACTCGGTAGCGGCTTTCGCGGCTGCCGCGGCTGGAGCGTCTGCCGCGGCTGCCGCGGCTGGAGCGGCTGCCGCGGCTGGAGCGGCTGCGGCGGCTGGAGCGTCTAGAGCGTCTGCCGAACTGGAGGGGCTACCGCGTCTGGAGCGGCTGAGGCGGCTGGAGCGGATGCCGCGGCTGGAGCAGTGCAGTGAGTCCAGAGAGTCAACAGGCACCACTGAGGATGCAGTACAGTGAGTCCAGAGAGTGCACTGGCACCACAGGGGATGCACTGCAGTTACTCCAGAGAGTGCACTGGAACCACTGGGGATGCAGTTCAGTGAGTCCAGAGAGTGCAATGGCACCACAGGGGATTCAGATACATTCTCACTTCAGTGAGATCCCCAGTAGTGCCAGTGCACTCTCTGGACTCACAGCAGTGCATCCCCAGTGGTGCCAGTGCACTCTCTGGACTCACTGCACTGCATCCCCAGTGGTGCCAGTGCACTCTCTGGACTCACTGCAGTGCATCCCCAGTGGTGCCAGTGCACTCTCTGGACTCACTGCAGTGCATCCCCACTGGTGCCAGTGCACTCTCTGGACTCACTGCACTGCATCCCCAGTGGTGCCAGTGCACTCTCTGGACTCACTGCAGTGCATCCCCAGTGGTGCCAGTGCACTCTCTGGACTCACTGCACTTCATCCCCAGTGGTGCCAGTGCACTCTCTGGACTCACTGCATTGAATCCCCAGTGGTGCCAGTGCACTCTCTGCACTCACTGCACTGCATCAACAGTTGTGCCTCTGCACTCTCTGGAGTCACTGCACTGCATCCCCAGTGGTGCCAGTGCACTCTCTGGACTCACTGTAGTGCATCCCCCGTGGTGCCATTGCACTCTCTGGACTCACTGCACTGCGTCCCCAGTGGTGCCAGTGCACTCTCTGGACTCACTGCACTGCATCCCCAGTGGTGCCAGTGCACTCTCTGGACTCACTGCACTGCATCCCCAGTGGTGCCAGTGCACTGTCTGGACTCACTGCAGTGTATCGCCATTGGAGCTGGTGCACTCTCTGGACTCACTAAACTGCATCCCCAGTGGTGCCATTGCTCTCTGTGGACACACTGCACTGCTTCCCCAGTGGTGCCAGTGCACTCTATGGACTCACTGTACTGCATCCCCAGTGGAGCCAGAGCACTCTCTGGACTCACTGCACTGCATCCCCAGTGGAGCCAGAGCACTCTCTGGACTCACTGCAGTGCATCCCCAGTGGTGACAGTGCACTCTCTGGACTCACTGTGCTGCATCCCCAGTGGTGCCAGTGCACTCTCTGGACTCACTGCATTGCATCCCCTGTGGTGCCATTGCACTCTCAGGACTCACTGCACTGCATCCCCAGTGGTGCCAGTGCACTCTCTGGTCTCACTGCACTGCATCCCCATTGCTGACAGTGCCCTCTCTGGACTCACTGCACTGCATTCCCAGTGGTGCCAGTGCACTCTCTGGACTCACAGTAGTGCATCCCCATTGGTGCCAGGGCACTCTCTGCAGACAATGCAGTGCATCCCCAAAGGTGACAGTGCCCTCTCTGGACTCACTGTACTGCTCTAGCCGCGGCAGCCGCTCCAGCCGCGTTAGCCCCTCCAGCCTCGGCAGCCGCTCCAGCCGCTCCAGCCGCGGCTTCCGCGGCAGCCGGTCCAGCCGCGGCAGCCGCTCCAGCCGCGGCAGCCCCTCCATCCGCGGCATACGCGGCAGCCGCTCCAGCCGCTCCAGCCGCGGCAGCCGCTCCAACCGCGGCAGGCGCTCCAGCCGCGGCAGCCGCTCCAGCCGTGGCAGCCGCTCCACTCGGTAGCGGCTTTCGCGGCTGCCGCGGCTGGAGCGTCTGCCGCGGCTGCCGCGGCTGGAGCGGCTGCCGCGGCTGGAGCGGCTGCGGCGGCTGGAGCGTCTAGAGCGTCTGCCGAACTTGAGGGGCTACCGCGTCTGGAGCGGCTGAGGCGGCTGGAGCGGATGCCGCGGCTGGAGCAGTGCAGTGAGTCCAGAGAGTCAACAGGCACCACTGAGGATGCAGTACAGTGAGTCCAGAGAGTGCACTGGCACCACAGGGGATGCACTGCAGTTACTCCAGAGAGTGCACTGGAACCACTGGGGATGCAGTTCAGTGTGTCCAGAGAGTGCAATGGCACCACAGGGGATTCAGATACATTCTCACTTCAGTGAGATCCCCAGTAGTGCCAGTGCACTCTCTGGACTCACTGCACTGCATCCCCATAGCTGACAGTTCCCTCTCTGGACTCAATGCACTGCATCACCATTGGTGCCAGTGCACTCTCCGGACTCACTGCAGTGCATCCGCAGTGGTGCCAATGCACTCTCTGGACTCCCTGCACTGCATCCCCAGTGGTGCCAGTGCACTCTCTGGACTCACTGTAGTGCATCCCCAGTGGTGCCAGTGCACTCTCTGGACTCACTGTAGTGCATCCCCCGTGGTGCCAGTGCACTCTCTGGACTCACTGCACTGCGTCCCCAGTGGTGCCAGTGCACTCTCTGGACTCACTGCACTGCGTCCCCAGTGGTGCCAGTGCACTCTCTGGACTCACTGCACTGCATCCCCAGTGGTGCCAGTGCACTCTCTGAGCTCACTGCAGTGCATCCCCAGTGGTGCCAGTGCACTCCCTGGACTCACTGCACTGCATCAACAGTGGTGCCAGTGCACTCTCTGCACTCACTGCACTGCATCCCCAGTGGTGCCAGTGCACTCTCTGAACTCACAGCAGTGCATCCCCAGTGGTGCCAGTGCAACTACTGGACTCACTGCAGTGTAGCTCAGTGGTGCCAGTGCACTCTCTGGACTCACTGCAGAACATCCCCAGTGGTGCCAGTGCGCTCTCTGGACTCACTTCAGTGCATCCCCAGTGGTGCCAGTGCACTTTCTGGAGTCACTGCAGTGCATCCCCAGTTGTTCCATTGCACTCTCTGGACTCACTGCATTGGATCCCCAGTGGCGTCAGTGCACTCTCTGGACTCAGTGCAGTGCATCCCCAGTGGTGCCAGTGCACTCTCTGGACTGTGTGCACTGCATCCCCAATGGTGCCAGTGCACTCTATGTAGTCACTGCACTGCGTCCCCATTGCTGCCAGTGCACTCTCTGGACTCACTGCAGTGTATCCCAGTGGTGCCTCTGCACTCTCTGGACTCACTGCAGTGCATCCCCAGTGGTGCCAGTGCACTCTCTGTACTCACTGCAGTGCATTCCCAGTGGTGTCAGTGCACTCTCTGGACTCACTGCAGTGAATCTCCAGTAGTGCCAGTGCACTCTCTGGACTCACTGCACTGCATCCCCAGTGGTGCCAGTTCACTCTCTGGACTCAATGAACTGCATCCCCAGTGGTGCCAGTGCACTCTCTGGACTCACTGTACTGCTCGAGCCGCGGCAGCCGCTCCAGCCGCGTTAGCCCCTCCAGCCTCGGCAGCCGCTCCAGCCGCTCCAGCCGCGGCATCCGCGGCAGCCGGTCCAGCCGCGGCAGCCGCTCCAGCCGCGGCAGCCCCTCCATCCGCGGCATACGCGGCAGCCGCTCCAGGCGCTCCAGCCGCGGCAGCCGCTCCAACCGCGGCAGGCGCTCCAGCCGCGGCATCCGCGGCAGCCGCTCCACCCGCGGCAGCCGCTCCAACCGCGGCAGGCGCTCCAGCCGCGGCAGCCGCTCCAGCCGTGGCAGCCGCTCCACTCGGTAGCGGCTTTCGCGGCTGCCGCGGCTGGAGCGTCTGCCGCGGCTGCCGCGGCTGGAGCGGCTGCCGCGGCTGGAGCGGCTGCGGCGGCTGGAGCGTCTAGAGCGTCTGCCGAACTGGAGGGGCTACCGCGTCTGGAGCGGCTGAGGCGGCTGGAGCGGATGCCGCGGCTGGAGCAGTGCAGTGAGTCCAGAGAGTCAACAGGCACCACTGAGGATGCAGTGCAGTGAGTCCAGAGAGTGCACTGGCACCACAGGGGATGCACTGCAGTTACTCCAGAGAGTGCACTGGAACCACTGGGGATGCAGTTCAGTGTGTCCAGACAGTGCAATGGCACCACAGGGGATTCAGATACATTCTCACTTCAGTGAGATCCCCAGTAGTGCCAGTGCACTCTCTGGACTCACAGCAGTGCATCCCCAGTGGTGCCAGTGCACTCTCTGGACTCACTGCACTGCATCCCCAGTGGTGCCAGTGCACTCTCTGGACTCACTGCACTGCATCCCCAGTGGTGCCAGTGCACTCTCTGGACTCACTGCAGTGCATCCCCAGTGGTGACAGTGCACTCTCTGGACTCACTGTGCTGCATCCCCAGTGGTGCCAGTGCACTCTCTGGACTCACTGCATTGAATCCCCAGTGGTGCCAGTGCACTCTCTGCACTCACTGCACTGCATCAACAGTGGTGCCTCTGCACTCTCTGGAGTCACTGCACTGCATCCCCAGTGGTGCCAGTGCACTCTCTGGAGTCACTGCACTGCATCCCCAGTGGTGCCAGTGCACTCTCTGGACTCACTGTAGTGCATCCCCCGTGGTGCCAGTGCACTCTCTGGACTCACTGCACTGCGTCCCCAGTGGTGCCAGTGCACTCTCTGCACTCACTGCACTGCATCAACAGTTGTGCCTCTGCACTCTCTGGAGTCACTGCACTGCATCCCCAGTGGTGCCAGTGCACTCTCTGGACTCACTGTAGTGCATCCCCCGTGGTGCCATTGCACTCTCTGGACTCACTGCACTGCGTCCCCAGTGGTGCCAGTGCACTCTCTGGACTCACTGCACTGCATCCCCAGTGGTGCCAGTGCACTCTCTGGATTCACTGCACTGCATCCCCAGTGGTGCCAGTGCACTGTCTGGACTCACTGCAGTGTATCGCCATTGGAGCTGGTGCACTCTCTGGACTCACTAAACTGCATCCCCAGTGGTGCCATTGCTCTCTGTGGACACACTGCACTGCTTCCCCAGTGGTGCCAGTGCACTCTATGGACTCACTGCACTGCATCCCCAGTGGAGCCAGAGCACTCTCTGGACTCACTGCAGTGCATCCCCAGTGGTGACAGTGCACTCTCTGGACTCACTGTGCTGCATCCCCAGTGGTGCCAGTGCACTCTCTGGACTCACTGCATTGCATCCCCTGTGGTGCCATTGCACTCTCAGGACTCACTGCACTGCATCCCCAGTGGTGCCAGTGCACTCTCTGGTCTCACTGCACTGCATCCCCATTGCTGACAGTGCCCTCTCTGGACTCACTGCACTGCATTCCCAGTAGTGCCAGTGCACTCTCTGGACTCACTGTAGTGCATCCCCATTGGTGCCAGGGCACTCTCTGCAGACAATGCAGTGCATCCCCAAAGGTGACAGTGCCCTCTCTGGACTCACTGTACTGCTCTAGCCGCGGCAGCCGCTCCAGCCGCGTTAGCCCCTCCAGCCTCGGCAGCCGCTCCAGCCGCGGCTTCCGCGGCAGCCGGTCCAGCCGCGGCAGCCGCTCCAGCCGCGGCAGCCCCTCCATCCGCGGCATACGCGGCAGCCGCTCCAGCCGCTCCAGCCGCGGCAGCCGCTCCAACCGCGGCAGGCGCTCCAGCCGCGGCAGCCGCTCCAGCCGTGGCAGCCGCTCCACTCGGTAGCGGCTTTCGCGGCTGCCGCGGCTGGAGCGTCTGCCGCGGCTGCCGCGGCTGGAGCGGCTGCCGCGGCTGGAGCGGCTGCGGCGGCTGGAGCGTCTAGAGCGTCTGCCGAACTTGAGGGGCTACCGCGTCTGGAGCGGCTGAGGCGGCTGGAGCGGATGCCGCGGCTGGAGCAGTGCAGTGAGTCCAGAGAGTCAACAGGCACCACTGAGGATGCAGTACAGTGAGTCCAGAGAGTGCACTGGCACCACAGGGGATGCACTGCAGTTACTCCAGAGAGTGCACTGGAACCACTGGGGATGCAGTTCAGTGTGTCCAGAGAGTGCAATGGCACCACAGGGGATTCAGATACATTCTCACTTCAGTGAGATCCCCAGTAGTGCCAGTGCACTCTCTGGACTCACTGCACTGCATCCCCATTGGGGCCAGTGTACTCTCTGGACTCACTGCATTGGATCCCCAGTGGCGTCAGTGCACTCTCTGGACTCACTGCAGTGCATCCCCAGTGGTGCCAGTGCACTCTCTGGACTGTGTGCACTGCATCCCCAATGGTGCCAGTGCACTCTATGTAGTCACTGCACTGCGTCCCCATTGCTGCCAGTGCACTCTCTGGACTCACTGCAGTGTATCCCAGTGGTGCCTCTGCACTCTCTGGACTCACTGCAGTGCATTCCCAGTGGTGTCAGTGCACTCTCTGGACTCACTGCAGTGAATCTCCCTTGGTGCCAGTGCACTCTCTGGACTCACTGCACTGCATTCCCAGTGGTGCCAGTGCACTCTCTGGATTCACTGCAGTGCATCCCCAGTGGTTCCAGTGCACTCTCTGTACTCACTGCACTGGATCACCTGTGGTGCCTGTGAAGTTTCTGGACTCACTGCAGTGCAACCCCAGTGGTGCCAATGTAATCTCTGGACTCAAGGCACAGTAACCCCAGTGGTGCCAGTGCAATCTAAGGACTCACAGCAGTGCAGCTAAAATTGGTGCCAGTGCACTCTCTGGACTCACTGCACTGCATCCCCATTTGTGCCAGTGCACTCTCTGGACTCACTGCACTACATCCTCTTTGGTGCCAGTGCACTCTCTGGACTCACTGCAGTGCATCCACTGTGGTGCCAGTGCACTCTCAGGACTCACTGCACTGCATCCCCAGTGGTGCCAGTGCACTCTCTGGACTCATTGAAGTGCATCCCCAGTGGAGCCATTGCTCTCTGTGGACACACTGCACTGCTTCCCCAGTGGTGCCACTGCACTCTATGGACTCACTGCACTGCATCCCCAGTGGAGCCAGAGCACTCTCTGGACTCACTGCAGTGCATCCCCAGTGGTGACAGTGCACTCTCTGGACTCACTGTGCTGCATCCCCAATGGTGCCAGTGCACTCTCTGGACTCACTGCATTGCATCCCCTGTGGTGCCATTGCACTCTCAGGACTCACTGCACTGCATCCCCAGTGGTGCCAGTGCACTCTCTGGTCTCACTGCACTGCATCCCCATTGCTGACAGTGCCCTCTCTGGACTCACTGCACTGCATTCCCAGTGGTGCCAGTGCACTCTCTGGACTCACTGTAGTGCATCCCCAGTGGTGCCAGGGCACTCTCTCCAGACAATGCAGTGCATCCCCAAAGGTGACAGTGCACTCTCTGGACTCACTGTACTGCTCGAGCCGCGGCAGCCGCTCCAGCCGCGTTAGCCCCTCCAGCCTCGGCAGCCGCTCCAGCCGCTCCAGCCGCGGCAGCCGCGGCAGCCGGTCCAGCCGCGGCAGCCGCTCCAGCCGCGGCAGCCCCTCCATCCGCGGCATACGCGGCAGCCGCTCCAGCCGCTCCAACCGCGGCAGCCGCTCCAACCGCGGCAGGCGCTCCAGCCGCGGCAGCCGCTCCAGCCGTGGCAGCCGCTCCACTCGGTAGCGGCTTTCGCGGCTGCCGCGGCTGGAGCGTCTGCCGCGGCTGCCGCGGCTGGAGCGGCTGCCGCGGCTGGAGCGGCTGCGGCGGCTGGAGCGTCTAGAGCGTCTGCCGAACTGGAGGGGCTACCGCGTCTGGAGCGGCTGAGGCGGCTGGAGCGGATGCCGCGGCTGGAGCAGTGCAGTGAGTCCAGAGAGTCAACAGGCACCACTGAGGATGCAGTACAGTGAGTCCAGAGAGTGCACTGGCACCACAGGGGATGCACTGCAGTTACTCCAGAGAGTGCACTGGAACCACTGGGGATGCAGTTCAGTGAGTCCAGAGAGTGCAATGGCACCACAGGGGATTCAGATACATTCTCACTTCAGTGAGATCCCCAGTAGTGCCAGTGCACTCTCTGGACTCACTGCACTGCATCCCCATAGCTGACAGTTCCCTCTCTGGACTCAATGCACTGCATCACCTTTGGTGCCAGGGCACTCTCCGGACTCACTGCAGTGCATCCGGAGTGGTGCCAATGCACTCTCTGGACTCACTGCACTGCATCCCCAGTGGTGCCAGTGCACTCTCTGGACTCACTGTAGTGCATCCCCAGTGGTGCCAGTGCACTCTCTGGACTCACTGTAGTGCATCCCCCGTGGTGCCAGTGCACTCTCTGGACTCACTGCACTGCGTCCCCAGTGGTGCCAGTGCACTCTCTGGACTCACTGCACTGCGTCCCCAGTGGTGCCAGTGCACTCTCTGGACTCACTGCACTGCGTCTCCAGTGGTGCCAGTGCACTCTCTGGACTCACTGCACTGCATCCCCAGTGGTGCCAGTGCACTCTCTGAGCTCACTGCAGTGCATCCCCAGTGGTGCCAGTGCACTCTCTGGACTCACTGCACTGCATCCCCAGTGGTGCCAGTGCACTCTCTGCACTCACTGCACTGCATCCCCAGTGGTGCCAGTGTAGTCTCTGGACTCACAGCAGTGCATCCCCAGTGGTGCCAGTGCAACTACTGGACTCACTGCAGTGCATCCCCAGTGGAGCCAGTGCACTTTCTGGAGTCACTGCAGTGCATCCCCAGTTGTTCCATTGCACTCTCTGGACTCACTGCATTGGATCCCCAGTGGCGTCAGTGCACTCTCTGGACTCAGTGCAGTGCATCCCCAGTGGTGCCAGTGCACTCTCTGGACTGTGTGCACTGCATCCCCAATGGTGCCAGTGCACTCTATGTAGTCACTGCACTGCGTCCCCATTGCTGCCAGTGCACTCTCTGGACTCACTGCAGTGTATCCCAGTGGTGCCTCTGCACTCTCTGGACTCACTGCAGTGCATCCCCAGTGGTGCCAGTGCACTCTCTGTACTCACTGCAGTGCATTCCCAGTGGTGTCAGTGCACTCTCTGGACTCACTGCAGTGAATCTCCAGTAGTGCCAGTGCACTCTCTGGACTCACTGCACTGCATCCCCAGTGGTGCCAGTTCACTCTCTGGACTCACTGAACTGCATCCCCAGTGGTGCCAGTGCACTCTCTGGACTCACTGTACTGCTCGAGCCGCGGCAGCCGCTCCAGCCGCGTTAGCCCCTCCAGCCTCGGCAGCCGCTCCAGCCGCTCCAGCCGCGGCAGCCGCGGCAGCCGGTCCAGCCGCGGCAGCCGCTCCAGCCGCGGCAGCCCCTCCATCCGCGGCATACGCGGCAGCCGCTCCAGCCGCTCCAGCCGCGGCAGCCGCTCCAACCGCGGCAGGCGCTCCAGCCGCGGCATCCGCGGCAGGCGCTCCACCCGCGGCAGCCGCTCCAACCGCGGCAGGCGCTCCAGCCGCGGCAGCCGCTCCAGCCGTGGCAGCCGCTCCACTCGGTAGCGGCTTTCGCGGCTGCCGCGGCTGGAGCGTCTGCCGCGGCTGCCGCGGCTGGAGCGGCTGCCGCGGCTGGAGCGGCTGCGGCGGCTGGAGCGTCTAGAGCGTCTGCCGAACTGGAGGGGCTACCGCGTCTGGAGCGGCTGAGGCGGCTGGAGCGGATGCCGCGGCTGGAGCAGTGCAGTGAGTCCAGAGAGTCAACAGGCACCACTGAGGATGCAGTACAGTGAGTCCAGAGAGTGCACTGGCACCACAGGGGATGCACTGCAGTTACTCCAGAGAGTGCACTGGAACCACTGGGGATGCAGTTCAGTGAGTCCAGAGAGTGCAATGGCACCACAGGGGATTCAGATACATTCTCACTTCAGTGAGATCCCCAGTAGTGCCAGTGCACTCTCTGGACTCACAGCAGTGCATCCCCAGTGGTGCCAGTGCACTCTCTGGACTCACTGCACTGCATCCCCAGTGGTGCCAGTGCACTCTCTGGACTCACTGCAGTGCATCCCCAGTGGTGCCAGTGCACTCTCTGGACTCACTGCAGTGCATCCCCACTGGTGCCAGTGCACTCTCTGGACTCACTGCACTGCATCCCCAGTGGTGCCAGTGCACTCTCTGGACTCACTGCAGTGCATCCCCAGTGGTGCCAGTGCACTCTCTGGACTCACTGCACTTCATCCCCAGTGGTGCCAGTGCACTCTCTGGACTCACTGCATTGAATCCCCAGTGGTGCCAGTGCACTCTCTGCACTCACTGCACTGCATCAACAGTTGTGCCTCTGCACTCTCTGGAGTCACTGCACTGCATCCCCAGTGGTGCCAGTGCACTCTCTGGACTCACTGTAGTGCATCCCCCGTGGTGCCATTGCACTCTCTGGACTCACTGCACTGCGTCCCCAGTGGTGCCAGTGCACTCTCTGGACTCACTGCACTGCATCCCCAGTGGTGCCAGTGCACTCTCTGGACTCACTGCACTGCATCCCCAGTGGTGCCAGTGCACTGTCTGGACTCACTGCAGTGTATCGCCATTGGAGCTGGTGCACTCTCTGGACTCACTAAACTGCATCCCCAGTGGTGCCATTGCTCTCTGTGGACACACTGCACTGCTTCCCCAGTGGTGCCAGTGCACTCTATGGACTCACTGCACTGCATCCCCAGTGGAGCCAGAGCACTCTCTGGACTCACTGCAGTGCATCCCCAGTGGTGACAGTGCACTCTCTGGACTCACTGTGCTGCATCCCCAGTGGTGCCAGTGCACTCTCTGGACTCACTGCATTGCATCCCCTGTGGTGCCATTGCACTCTCAGGACTCACTGCACTGCATCCCCAGTGGTGCCAGTGCACTCTCTGGTCTCACTGCACTGCATCCCCATTGCTGACAGTGCCCTCTCTGGACTCACTGCACTGCATTCCCAGTGGTGCCAGTGCACTCTCTGGACTCACTGTAGTGCATCCCCATTGGTGCCAGGGCACTCTCTGCAGACAATGCAGTGCATCCCCAAAGGTGACAGTGCCCTCTCTGGACTCACTGTACTGCTCTAGCCGCGGCAGCCGCTCCAGCCGCGTTAGCCCCTCCAGCCTCGGCAGCCGCTCCAGCCGCGGCTTCCGCGGCAGCCGGTCCAGCCGCGGCAGCCGCTCCAGCCGCGGCAGCCCCTCCATCCGCGGCATACGCGGCAGCCGCTCCAGCCGCTCCAGCCGCGGCAGCCGCTCCAACCGCGGCAGGCGCTCCAGCCGCGGCAGCCGCTCCAGCCGTGGCAGCCGCTCCACTCGGTAGCGGCTTTCGCGGCTGCCGCGGCTGGAGCGTCTGCCGCGGCTGCCGCGGCTGGAGCGGCTGCCGCGGCTGGAGCGGCTGCGGCGGCTGGAGCGTCTAGAGCGTCTGCCGAACTTGAGGGGCTACCGCGTCTGGAGCGGCTGAGGCGGCTGGAGCGGATGCCGCGGCTGGAGCAGTGCAGTGAGTCCAGAGAGTCAACAGGCACCACTGAGGATGCAGTACAGTGAGTCCAGAGAGTGCACTGGCACCACAGGGGATGCACTGCAGTTACTCCAGAGAGTGCACTGGAACCACTGGGGATGCAGTTCAGTGTGTCCAGAGAGTGCAATGGCACCACAGGGGATTCAGATACATTCTCACTTCAGTGAGATCCCCAGTAGTGCCAGTGCACTCTCTGGACTCACTGCACTGCATCCCCATTGGGGCCAGTGTACTCTCTGGACTCACTGCATTGGATCCCCAGTGGCGTCAGTGCACTCTCTGGACTCACTGCAGTGCATCCCCAGTGGTGCCAGTGCACTCTCTGGACTGTGTGCACTGCATCCCCAATGGTGCCAGTGCACTCTATGTAGTCACTGCACTGCGTCCCCATTGCTGCCAGTGCACTCTCTGGACTCACTGCAGTGTATCCCAGTGGTGCCTCTGCACTCTCTGGACTCACTGCAGTGCATCCCCAGTGCTGACAGTGCACTCTCTGTACTCACTGCAGTGCATTCCCAGTGGTGTCAGTGCACTCTCTGGACTCACTGCAGTGAATCTCCCTTGGTGCCAGTGCACTCTCTGGACTCACTGCACTGCATTCCCAGTGGTGCCAGTGCACTCTCTGGATTCACTGCAGTGCATCCCCAGTGGTTCCAGTGCACTCTCTGTACTCACTGCACTGGATCACCTGTGGTGCCTGTGAAGTTTCTGGACTCACTGCAGTGCAACCCCAGTGGTGCCAATGTAATCTCTGGACTCAAGGCACAGTAACCCCAGTGGTGCCAGTGCAATCTAAGGACTCACAGCAGTGCAGCTAAAATTGGTGCCAGTGCACTCTCTGGACTCACTGCACTGCATCCCCATTTGTGCCAGTGCACTCTCTGGACTCACTGCACTACATCCTCTTTGGTGCCAGTGCACTCTCTGGACTCACTGCAGTGCATCCACTGTGGTGCCAGTGCACTCTCAGGACTCACTGCACTGCATCCCCAGTGGTGCCAGTGCACTCTCTGGACTCATTGAAGTGCATCCCCAGTGGAGCCATTGCTCTCTGTGGACACACTGCACTGCTTCCCCAGTGGTGCCACTGCACTCTATGGACTCACTGCACTGCATCCCCAGTGGAGCCAGAGCACTCTCTGGACTCACTGCAGTGCATCCCCAGTGGTGACAGTGCACTCTCTGGACTCACTGTGCTGCATCCCCAATGGTGCCAGTGCACTCTCTGGACTCACTGCATTGCATCCCCTGTGGTGCCATTGCACTCTCAGGACTCACTGCACTGCATCCCCAGTGGTGCCAGTGCACTCTCTGGTCTCACTGCACTGCATCCCCATTGCTGACAGTGCCCTCTCTGGACTCACTGCACTGCATTCCCAGTGGTGCCAGTGCACTCTCTGGACTCACTGTAGTGCATCCCAGTGGTGCCAGGGCACTCTCTCCAGACAATGCAGTGCATCCCCAAAGGTGACAGTGCACTCTCTGGACTCACTGTACTGCTCGAGCCGCGGCAGCCGCTCCAGCCGCGTTAGCCCCTCCAGCCTCGGCAGCCGCTCCAGCCGCTCCAGCCGCGGCAGCCGCGGCAGCCGGTCCAGCCGCGGCAGCCGCTCCAGCCGCGGCAGCCCCTCCATCCGCGGCATACGCGGCAGCCGCTCCAGCCGCTCCAACCGCGGCAGCCGCTCCAACCGCGGCAGGCGCTCCAGCCGCGGCAGCCGCTCCAGCCGTGGCAGCCGCTCCACTCGGTAGCGGCTTTCGCGGCTGCCGCGGCTGGAGCGTCTGCCGCGGCTGCCGCGGCTGGAGCGGCTGCCGCGGCTGGAGCGGCTGCGGCGGCTGGAGCGTCTAGAGCGTCTGCCGAACTGGAGGGGCTACCGTGTCTGGAGCGGCTGAGGCGGCTGGAGCGGATGCCGCGGCTGGAGCAGTGCAGTGAGTCCAGAGAGTCAACAGGCACCACTGAGGATGCAGTACAGTGAGTCCAGAGAGTGCACTGGCACCACAGGGGATGCACTGCAGTTACTCCAGAGAGTGCACTGGAACCACTGGGGATGCAGTTCAGTGAGTCCAGAGAGTGCAATGGCACCACAGGGGATTCAGATACATTCTCACTTCAGTGAGATCCCCAGTAGTGCCAGTGCACTCTCTGGACTCACTGCACTGCATCCCCATAGCTGACAGTTCCCTCTCTGGACTCAATGCACTGCATCACCTTTGGTGCCAGGGCACTCTCCGGACTCACTGCAGTGCATCCGGAGTGGTGCCAATGCACTCTCTGGACTCACTGCACTGCATCCCCAGTGGTGCCAGTGCACTCTCTGGACTCACTGTAGTGCATCCCCAGTGGTGCCAGTGCACTCTCTGGACTCACTGTAGTGCATCCCCCGTGGTGCCAGTGCACTCTCTGGACTCACTGTAGTGCATCCCCCGTGGTGCCAGTGCACTCTCTGGACTCACTGCACTGCGTCCCCAGTGGTGCCAGTGCACTCTCTGGACTCACTGCACTGCGTCTCCAGTGGTGCCAGTGCACTCTCTGGACTCACTGCACTGCATCCCCAGTGGTGCCAGTGCACTCTCTGAGCTCACTGCAGTGCATCCCCAGTGGTGCCAGTGCACTCTCTGGACTCACTGCACTGCATCCCCAGTGGTGCCAGTGCACTCTCTGCACTCACTGCACTGCATCCCCAGTGGTGCCAGTGTAGTCTCTGGACTCACAGCAGTGCATCCCCAGTGGTGCCAGTGCAACTACTGGACTCACTGCAGTGCATCCCCAGTGGAGCCAGTGCACTTTCTGGAGTCACTGCAGTGCATCCCCAGTTGTTCCATTGCACTCTCTGGACTCACTGCATTGGATCCCCAGTGGCGTCAGTGCACTCTCTGGACTCAGTGCAGTGCATCCCCAGTGGTGCCAGTGCACTCTCTGGACTGTGTGCACTGCATCCCCAATGGTGCCAGTGCACTCTATGTAGTCACTGCACTGCGTCCCCATTGCTGCCAGTGCACTCTCTGGACTCACTGCAGTGTATCCCAGTGGTGCCTCTGCACTCTCTGGACTCACTGCAGTGCATCCCCAGTGGTGCCAGTGCACTCTCTGTACTCACTGCAGTGCATTCCCAGTGGTGTCAGTGCACTCTCTGGACTCACTGCAGTGAATCTCCAGTAGTGCCAGTGCACTCTCTGGACTCACTGCACTGCATCCCCAGTGGTGCCAGTTCACTCTCTGGACTCACTGAACTGCATCCCCAGTGGTGCCAGTGCACTCTCTGGACTCACTGTACTGCTCGAGCCGCGGCAGCCGCTCCAGCCGCGTTAGCCCCTCCAGCCTCGGCAGCCGCTCCAGCCGCTCCAGCCGCGGCAGCCGCGGCAGCCGGTCCAGCCGCGGCAGCCGCTCCAGCCGCGGCAGCCCCTCCATCCGCGGCATACGCGGCAGCCGCTCCAGCCGCTCCAGCCGCGGCAGCCGCTCCAACCGCGGCAGGCGCTCCAGCCGCGGCATCCGCGGCAGGCGCTCCACCCGCGGCAGCCGCTCCAACCGCGGCAGGCGCTCCAGCCGCGGCAGCCGCTCCAGCCGTGGCAGCCGCTCCACTCGGTAGCGGCTTTCGCGGCTGCCGCGGCTGGAGCGTCTGCCGCGGCTGCCGCGGCTGGAGCGGCTGCCGCGGCTGGAGCGGCTGCGGCGGCTGGAGCGTCTAGAGCGTCTGCCGAACTGGAGGGGCTACCGCGTCTGGAGCGGCTGAGGCGGCTGGAGCGGATGCCGCGGCTGGAGCAGTGCAGTGAGTCCAGAGAGTCAACAGGCACCACTGAGGATGCAGTACAGTGAGTCCAGAGAGTGCACTGGCACCACAGGGGATGCACTGCAGTTACTCCAGAGAGTGCACTGGAACCACTGGGGATGCAGTTCAGTGAGTCCAGAGAGTGCAATGGCACCACAGGGGATTCAGATACATTCTCACTTCAGTGAGATCCCCAGTAGTGCCAGTGCACTCTCTGGACTCACAGCAGTGCATCCCCAGTGGTGCCAGTGCACTCTCTGGACTCACTGCACTGCATCCCCAGTGGTGCCAGTGCACTCTCTGGACTCACTGCAGTGCATCCCCAGTGGTGCCAGTGCACTCTCTGGACTCACTGCAGTGCATCCCCACTGGTGCCAGTGCACTCTCTGGACTCACTGCACTGCATCCCCAGTGGTGCCAGTGCACTCTCTGGACTCACTGCAGTGCATCCCCAGTGGTGCCAGTGCACTCTCTGGACTCACTGCACTTCATCCCCAGTGGTGCCAGTGCACTCTCTGGACTCACTGCATTGAATCCCCAGTGGTGCCAGTGCACTCTCTGCACTCACTGCACTGCATCAACAGTTGTGCCTCTGCACTCTCTGGAGTCACTGCACTGCATCCCCAGTGGTGCCAGTGCACTCTCTGGACTCACTGTAGTGCATCCCCCGTGGTGCCATTGCTCTCTGTGGACACACTGCACTGCTTCCCCAGTGGTGCCAGTGCACTCTATGGACTCACTGCACTGCATCCCCAGTGGAGCCAGAGCACTCTCTGGACTCACTGCAGTGCATCCCCAGTGGTGACAGTGCACTCTCTGGACTCACTGTGCTGCATCCCCAGTGGTGCCAGTGCACTCTCTGGACTCACTGCATTGCATCCCCTGTGGTGCCATTGCACTCTCAGGACTCACTGCACTGCATCCCCAGTGGTGCCAGTGCACTCTCTGGTCTCACTGCACTGCATCCCCATTGCTGACAGTGCCCTCTCTGGACTCACTGCACTGCATTCCCAGTGGTGCCAGTGCACTCTCTGGACTCACTGTAGTGCATCCCCATTGGTGCCAGGGCACTCTCTGCAGACAATGCAGTGCATCCCCAAAGGTGACAGTGCCCTCTCTGGACTCACTGTACTGCTCTAGCCGCGGCAGCCGCTCCAGCCGCGTTAGCCCCTCCAGCCTCGGCAGCCGCTCCAGCCGCTCCAGCCGCGGCTTCCGCGGCAGCCGGTCCAGCCGCGGCAGCCGCTCCAGCCGCGGCAGCCCCTCCATCCGCGGCATACGCGGCAGCCGCTCCAGCCGCTCCAGCCGCGGCAGCCGCTCCAACCGCGGCAGGCGCTCCAGCCGCGGCAGCCGCTCCAGCCGTGGCAGCCGCTCCACTCGGTAGCGGCTTTCGCGGCTGCCGCGGCTGGAGCGGCTGCGGCGGCTGGAGCGTCTAGAGCGTCTGCCGAACTTGAGGGGCTACCGCGTCTGGAGCGGCTGAGGCGGCTGGAGCGGATGCCGCGGCTGGAGCAGTGCAGTGAGTCCAGAGAGTCAACAGGCACCACTGAGGATGCAGTACAGTGAGTCCAGAGAGTGCACTGGCACCACAGGGGATGCACTGCAGTTACTCCAGAGAGTGCACTGGAACCACTGGGGATGCAGTTCAGTGTGTCCAGAGAGTGCAATGGCACCACAGGGGATTCAGATACATTCTCACTTCAGTGAGATCCCCAGTAGTGCCAGTGCACTCTCTGGACTCACTGCACTGCATCCCCATAGCTGACAGTTCCCTCTCTGGACTCAATGCACTGCATCACCATTGGTGCCAGGGCACTCTCCGGACTCACTGCAGTGCATCCGCAGTGGTGCCAATGCACTCTCTGGACTCCCTGCACTGCATCCCCAGTGGTGCCAGTGCACTCTCTGGACTCACTGTAGTGCATCCCCAGTGGTGCCAGTGCACTCTCTGGACTCACTGTAGTGCATCCCCCGTGGTGCCAGTGCACTCTCTGGACTCACTGCACTGCGTCCCCAGTGGTGCCAGTGCACTCTCTGGACTCACTGCACTGCGTCCCCAGTGGTGCCAGTGCACTCTCTGGACTCACTGCACTGCATCCCCAGTGGTGCCAGTGCACTCTCTGAGCTCACTGCAGTGCATCCCCAGTGGTGCCAGTGCACTCCCTGGACTCACTGCACTGCATCAACAGTGGTGCCAGTGCACTCTCTGCACTCACTGCACTGCATCCCCAGTGGTGCCAGTGCACTCTCTGAACTCACAGCAGTGCATCCCCAGTGGTGCCAGTGCAACTACTGGACTCACTGCAGTGTAGCTCAGTGGTGCCAGTGCACTCTCTGGACTCACTGCAGTGCATCCCCAGTGGTGCCAGTGCGCTCTCTGGACTCACTTCAGTGCATACCCAGTGGTGCCAGTGCACTTTCTGGAGTCACTGCAGTGCATCCCCAGTTGTTCCATTGCACTCTCTGGACTCACTGCATTGGATCCCCAGTGGCGTCAGTGCACTCTCTGGACTCAGTGCAGTGCATCCCCAGTGGTGCCAGTGCACTCTCTGGACTGTGTGCACTGCATCCCCAATGGTGCCAGTGCACTCTATGTAGTCACTGCACTGCGTCCCCATTGCTGCCAGTGCACTCTCTGGACTCACTGCAGTGTATCCCAGTGGTGCCTCTGCACTCTCTGGACTCACTGCAGTGCATCCCCAGTGGTGCCAGTGCACTCTCTGTACTCACTGCAGTGCATTCCCAGTGGTGTCAGTGCACTCTCTGGACTCACTGCAGTGAATCTCCAGTAGTGCCAGTGCACTCTCTGGACTCACTGCACTGCATCCCCAGTGGTGCCAGTTCACTCTCTGGACTCAATGAACTGCATCCCCAGTGGTGCCAGTGCACTCTCTGGACTCACTGTACTGCTCGAGCCGCGGCAGCCGCTCCAGCCGCGTTAGCCCCTCCAGCCTCGGCAGCCGCTCCAGCCGCTCCAGCCGCGGCATCCGCGGCAGCCGGTCCAGCCGCGGCAGCCGCTCCAGCCGCGGCAGCCCCTCCATCCGCGGCATACGCGGCAGCCGCTCCAGCCGCTCCAGCCGCGGCAGCCGCTCCAACCGCGGCAGGCGCTCCAGCCGCGGCATCCGCGGCAGCCGCTCCACCCGCGGCAGCCGCTCCAACCGCGGCAGGCGCTCCAGCCGCGGCAGGCGCTCCAGCCGTGGCAGCCGCTCCACTCGGTAGCGGCTTTCGCGGCTGCCGCGGCTGGAGCGTCTGCCGCGGCTGCCGCGGCTGGAGCGGCTGCCGCGGCTGGAGCGGCTGCGGCGGCTGGAGCGTCTAGAGCGTCTGCCGAACTGGAGGGGCTACCGCGTCTGGAGCGGCTGAGGCGGCTGGAGCGGATGCCGCGGCTGGAGCAGTGCAGTGAGTCCAGAGAGTCAACAGGCACCACTGAGGATGCAGTGCAGTGAGTCCAGAGAGTGCACTGGCACCACAGGGGATGCACTGCAGTTACTCCAGAGAGTGCACTGGAACCACTGGGGATGCAGTTCAGTGTGTCCAGACAGTGCAATGGCACCACAGGGGATTCAGATACATTCTCACTTCAGTGAGATCCCCAGTAGTGCCAGTGCACTCTCTGGACTCACAGCAGTGCATCCCCAGTGGTGCCAGTGCACTCTCTGGACTCACTGCACTGCATCCCCAGTGGTGCCAGTGCACTCTCTGGACTCACTGCACTGCATCCCCAGTGGTGCCAGTGCACTCTCTGGACTCACTGCAGTGCATCCCCAGTGGTGACAGTGCACTCTCTGGACTCACTGTGCTGCATCCCCAGTGGTGCCAGTGCACTCTCTGGACTCACTGCATTGAATCCCCAGTGGTGACAGTGCACTCTCTGCACTCACTGCACTGCATCAACAGTGGTGCCTCTGCACTCTCTGGAGTCACTGCACTGCATCCCCAGTGGTGCCAGTGCACTCTCTGGAGTCACTGCACTGCATCCCCAGTGGTGCCAGTGCACTCTCTGGACTCACTGTAGTGCATCCCCCGTGGTGCCAGTGCACTCTCTGGACTCACTGCACTGCGTCCCCAGTGGTGCCAGTGCACTCTCTGCACTCACTGCACTGCATCAACAGTTGTGCCTCTGCACTCTCTGGAGTCACTGCACTGCATCCCCAGTGGTGCCAGTGCACTCTCTGGACTCACTGTAGTGCATCCCCCGTGGTGCCATTGCACTCTCTGGACTCACTGCACTGCGTCCCCAGTGGTGCCAGTGCACTCTCTGGACTCACTGCACTGCATCCCCAGTGGTGCCAGTGCACTCTCTGGACTCACTGCACTGCATCCCCAGTGGTGCCAGTGCACTGTCTGGACTCACTGCAGTGTATCGCCATTGGAGCTGGTGCACTCTCTGGACTCACTAAACTGCATCCCCAGTGGTGCCATTGCTCTCTGTGGACACACTGCACTGCTTCCCCAGTGGTGCCAGTGCACTCTATGGACTCACTGCACTGCATCCCCAGTGGAGCCAGAGCACTCTCTGGACTCACTGCAGTGCATCCCCAGTGGTGACAGTGCACTCTCTGGACTCACTGTGCTGCATCCCCAGTGGTGCCAGTGCACTCTCTGGACTCACTGCATTGCATCCCCTGTGGTGCCATTGCACTCTCAGGACTCACTGCACTGCATCCCCAGTGGTGCCAGTGCACTCTCTGGTCTCACTGCACTGCATCCCCATTGCTGACAGTGCCCTCTCTGGACTCACTGCACTGCATTCCCAGTGGTGCCAGTGCACTCTCTGGACTCACTGTAGTGCATCCCCAGTGGTGCCAGGGCACTCTCTGCAGACAATGCAGTGCATCCCCAAAGGTGACAGTGCCCTCTCTGGACTCACTGTACTGCTCTAGCCGCGGCAGCCGCTCCAGCCGCGTTAGCCCCTCCAGCCTCGGCAGCCGCTCCAGCCGCGGCTTCCGCGGCAGCCGGTCCAGCCGCGGCAGCCGCTCCAGCCGCGGCAGCCCCTCCATCCGCGGCATACGCGGCAGCCGCTCCAGCCGCTCCAGCCGCGGCAGCCGCTCCAACCGCGGCAGGCGCTCCAGCCGCGGCAGCCGCTCCAGCCGTGGCAGCCGCTCCACTCGGTAGCGGCTTTCGCGGCTGCCGCGGCTGGAGCGTCTGCCGCGGCTGCCGCGGCTGGAGCGGCTGCCGCGGCTGGAGCGGCTGCGGCGGCTGGAGCGTCTAGAGCGTCTGCCGAACTTGAGGGGCTACCGCGTCTGGAGCGGCTGAGGCGGCTGGAGCGGATGCCGCGGCTGGAGCAGTGCAGTGAGTCCAGAGAGTCAACAGGCACCACTGAGGATGCAGTACAGTGAGTCCAGAGAGTGCACTGGCACCACAGGGGATGCACTGCAGTTACTCCAGAGAGTGCACTGGAACCACTGGGGATGCAGTTCAGTGTGTCCAGAGAGTGCAATGGCACCACAGGGGATTCAGATACATTCTCACTTCAGTGAGATCCCCAGTAGTGCCAGTGCACTCTCTGGACTCACTGCACTGCATCCCCATTGGGGCCAGTGTACTCTCTGGACTCACTGCATTGGATCCCCAGTGGCGTCAGTGCACTCTCTGGACTCACTGCAGTGCATCCCCAGTGGTGCCAGTGCACTCTCTGGACTGTGTGCACTGCATCCCCAATGGTGCCAGTGCACTCTATGTAGTCACTGCACTGCGTCCCCATTGCTGCCAGTGCACTCTCTGGACTCACTGCAGTGTATCCCAGTGGTGCCTCTGCACTCTCTGGACTCACTGCAGTGCATCCCCAGTGCTGACAGTGCACTCTCTGTACTCACTGCAGTGCATTCCCAGTGGTGTCAGTGCACTCTCTGGACTCACTGCAGTGAATCTCCCTTGGTGCCAGTGCACTCTCTGGACTCACTGCACTGCATTCCCAGTGGTGCCAGTGCACTCTCTGGATTCACTGCAGTGCATCCCCAGTGGTTCCAGTGCACTCTCTGTACTCACTGCACTGGATCACCTGTGGTGCCTGTGAAGTTTCTGGACTCACTGCAGTGCAACCCCAGTGGTGCCAATGTAATCTCTGGACTCAAGGCACAGTAACCCCAGTGGTGCCAGTGCAATCTAAGGACTCACAGCAGTGCAGCTAAAATTGGTGCCAGTGCACTCTCTGGACTCACTGCACTGCATCCCCATTTGTGCCAGTGCACTCTCTGGACTCACTGCACTACATCCTCTTTGGTGCCAGTGCACTCTCTGGACTCACTGCAGTGCATCCACTGTGGTGCCAGTGCACTCTCAGGACTCACTGCACTGCATCCCCAGTGGTGCCAGTGCACTCTCTGGACTCATTGAAGTGCATCCCCAGTGGAGCCATTGCTCTCTGTGGACACACTGCACTGCTTCCCCAGTGGTGCCACTGCACTCTATGGACTCACTGCACTGCATCCCCAGTGGAGCCAGAGCACTCTCTGGACTCACTGCAGTGCATCCCCAGTGGTGACAGTGCACTCTCTGGACTCACTGTGCTGCATCCCCAATGGTGCCAGTGCACTCTCTGGACTCACTGCATTGCATCCCCTGTGGTGCCATTGCACTCTCAGGACTCACTGCACTGCATCCCCAGTGGTGCCAGTGCACTCTCTGGTCTCACTGCACTGCATCCCCATTGCTGACAGTGCCCTCTCTGGACTCACTGCACTGCATTCCCAGTGGTGCCAGTGCACTCTCTGGACTCACTGTAGTGCATCCCAGTGGTGCCAGGGCACTCTCTCCAGACAATGCAGTGCATCCCCAAAGGTGACAGTGCACTCTCTGGACTCACTGTACTGCTCGAGCCGCGGCAGCCGCTCCAGCCGCGTTAGCCCCTCCAGCCTCGGCAGCCGCTCCAGCCGCTCCAGCCGCGGCAGCCGCGGCAGCCGGTCCAGCCGCGGCAGCCGCTCCAGCCGCGGCAGCCCCTCCATCCGCGGCATACGCGGCAGCCGCTCCAGCCGCTCCAACCGCGGCAGCCGCTCCAACCGCGGCAGGCGCTCCAGCCGCGGCAGCCGCTCCAGCCGTGGCAGCCGCTCCACTCGGTAGCGGCTTTCGCGGCTGCCGCGGCTGGAGCGTCTGCCGCGGCTGCCGCGGCTGGAGCGGCTGCCGCGGCTGGAGCGGCTGCGGCGGCTGGAGCGTCTAGAGCGTCTGCCGAACTGGAGGGGCTACCGTGTCTGGAGCGGCTGAGGCGGCTGGAGCGGATGCCGCGGCTGGAGCAGTGCAGTGAGTCCAGAGAGTCAACAGGCACCACTGAGGATGCAGTACAGTGAGTCCAGAGAGTGCACTGGCACCACAGGGGATGCACTGCAGTTACTCCAGAGAGTGCACTGGAACCACTGGGGATGCAGTTCAGTGAGTCCAGAGAGTGCAATGGCACCACAGGGGATTCAGATACATTCTCACTTCAGTGAGATCCCCAGTAGTGCCAGTGCACTCTCTGGACTCACTGCACTGCATCCCCATAGCTGACAGTTCCCTCTCTGGACTCAATGCACTGCATCACCTTTGGTGCCAGGGCACTCTCCGGACTCACTGCAGTGCATCCGGAGTGGTGCCAATGCACTCTCTGGACTCACTGCACTGCATCCCCAGTGGTGCCAGTGCACTCTCTGGACTCACTGTAGTGCATCCCCAGTGGTGCCAGTGCACTCTCTGGACTCACTGTAGTGCATCCCCCGTGGTGCCAGTGCACTCTCTGGACTCACTGTAGTGCATCCCCCGTGGTGCCAGTGCACTCTCTGGACTCACTGCACTGCGTCCCCAGTGGTGCCAGTGCACTCTCTGGACTCACTGCACTGCGTCTCCAGTGGTGCCAGTGCACTCTCTGGACTCACTGCACTGCATCCCCAGTGGTGCCAGTGCACTCTCTGAGCTCACTGCAGTGCATCCCCAGTGGTGCCAGTGCACTCTCTGGACTCACTGCACTGCATCCCCAGTGGTGCCAGTGCACTCTCTGCACTCACTGCACTGCATCCCCAGTGGTGCCAGTGTAGTCTCTGGACTCACAGCAGTGCATCCCCAGTGGTGCCAGTGCAACTACTGGACTCACTGCAGTGCATCCCCAGTGGAGCCAGTGCACTTTCTGGAGTCACTGCAGTGCATCCCCAGTTGTTCCATTGCACTCTCTGGACTCACTGCATTGGATCCCCAGTGGCGTCAGTGCACTCTCTGGACTCAGTGCAGTGCATCCCCAGTGGTGCCAGTGCACTCTCTGGACTGTGTGCACTGCATCCCCAATGGTGCCAGTGCACTCTATGTAGTCACTGCACTGCGTCCCCATTGCTGCCAGTGCACTCTCTGGACTCACTGCAGTGTATCCCAGTGGTGCCTCTGCACTCTCTGGACTCACTGCAGTGCATCCCCAGTGGTGCCAGTGCACTCTCTGTACTCACTGCAGTGCATTCCCAGTGGTGTCAGTGCACTCTCTGGACTCACTGCAGTGAATCTCCAGTAGTGCCAGTGCACTCTCTGGACTCACTGCACTGCATCCCCAGTGGTGCCAGTTCACTCTCTGGACTCACTGAACTGCATCCCCAGTGGTGCCAGTGCACTCTCTGGACTCACTGTACTGCTCGAGCCGCGGCAGCCGCTCCAGCCGCGTTAGCCCCTCCAGCCTCGGCAGCCGCTCCAGCCGCTCCAGCCGCGGCAGCCGCGGCAGCCGGTCCAGCCGCGGCAGCCGCTCCAGCCGCGGCAGCCCCTCCATCCGCGGCATACGCGGCAGCCGCTCCAGCCGCTCCAGCCGCGGCAGCCGCTCCAACCGCGGCAGGCGCTCCAGCCGCGGCATCCGCGGCAGGCGCTCCACCCGCGGCAGCCGCTCCAACCGCGGCAGGCGCTCCAGCCGCGGCAGCCGCTCCAGCCGTGGCAGCCGCTCCACTCGGTAGCGGCTTTCGCGGCTGCCGCGGCTGGAGCGTCTGCCGCGGCTGCCGCGGCTGGAGCGGCTGCCGCGGCTGGAGCGGCTGCGGCGGCTGGAGCGTCTAGAGCGTCTGCCGAACTGGAGGGGCTACCGCGTCTGGAGCGGCTGAGGCGGCTGGAGCGGATGCCGCGGCTGGAGCAGTGCAGTGAGTCCAGAGAGTCAACAGGCACCACTGAGGATGCAGTACAGTGAGTCCAGAGAGTGCACTGGCACCACAGGGGATGCACTGCAGTTACTCCAGAGAGTGCACTGGAACCACTGGGGATGCAGTTCAGTGAGTCCAGAGAGTGCAATGGCACCACAGGGGATTCAGATACATTCTCACTTCAGTGAGATCCCCAGTAGTGCCAGTGCACTCTCTGGACTCACAGCAGTGCATCCCCAGTGGTGCCAGTGCACTCTCTGGACTCACTGCACTGCATCCCCAGTGGTGCCAGTGAACTCTCTGGACTCACTGCAGTGCATCCCCAGTGGTGCCAGTGCACTCTCTGGACTCACTGCAGTGCATCCCCACTGGTGCCAGTGCACTCTCTGGACTCACTGCACTGCATCCCCAGTGGTGCCAGTGCACTCTCTGGACTCACTGCAGTGCATCCCCAGTGGTGCCAGTGCACTCTCTGGACTCACTGCACTTCATCCCCAGTGGTGCCAGTGCACTCTCTGGACTCACTGCATTGAATCCCCAGTGGTGCCAGTGCACTCTCTGCACTCACTGCACTGCATCAACAGTTGTGCCTCTGCACTCTCTGGAGTCACTGCACTGCATCCCCAGTGGTGCCAGTGCACTCTCTGGACTCACTGTAGTGCATCCCCCGTGGTGCCATTGCTCTCTGTGGACACACTGCACTGCTTCCCCAGTGGTGCCAGTGCACTCTATGGACTCACTGCACTGCATCCCCAGTGGAGCCAGAGCACTCTCTGGACTCACTGCAGTGCATCCCCAGTGGTGACAGTGCACTCTCTGGACTCACTGTGCTGCATCCCCAGTGGTGCCAGTGCACTCTCTGGACTCACTGCATTGCATCCCCTGTGGTGCCATTGCACTCTCAGGACTCACTGCACTGCATCCCCAGTGGTGCCAGTGCACTCTCTGGTCTCACTGCACTGCATCCCCATTGCTGACAGTGCCCTCTCTGGACTCACTGCACTGCATTCCCAGTGGTGCCAGTGCACTCTCTGGACTCACTGTAGTGCATCCCCATTGGTGCCAGGGCACTCTCTGCAGACAATGCAGTGCATCCCCAAAGGTGACAGTGCCCTCTCTGGACTCACTGTACTGCTCTAGCCGCGGCAGCCGCTCCAGCCGCGTTAGCCCCTCCAGCCTCGGCAGCCGCTCCAGCCGCTCCAGCCGCGGCTTCCGCGGCAGCCGGTCCAGCCGCGGCAGCCGCTCCAGCCGCGGCAGCCCCTCCATCCGCGGCATACGCGGCAGCCGCTCCAGCCGCTCCAGCCGCGGCAGCCGCTCCAACCGCGGCAGGCGCTCCAGCCGCGGCAGCCGCTCCAGCCGTGGCAGCCGCTCCACTCGGTAGCGGCTTTCGCGGCTGCCGCGGCTGGAGCGGCTGCGGCGGCTGGAGCGTCTAGAGCGTCTGCCGAACTTGAGGGGCTACCGCGTCTGGAGCGGCTGAGGCGGCTGGAGCGGATGCCGCGGCTGGAGCAGTGCAGTGAGTCCAGAGAGTCAACAGGCACCACTGAGGATGCAGTACAGTGAGTCCAGAGAGTGCACTGGCACCACAGGGGATGCACTGCAGTTACTCCAGAGAGTGCACTGGAACCACTGGGGATGCAGTTCAGTGTGTCCAGAGAGTGCAATGGCACCACAGGGGATTCAGATACATTCTCACTTCAGTGAGATCCCCAGTAGTGCCAGTGCACTCTCTGGACTCACTGCACTGCATCCCCATAGCTGACAGTTCCCTCTCTGGACTCAATGCACTGCATCACCATTGGTGCCAGGGCACTCTCCGGACTCACTGCAGTGCATCCGCAGTGGTGCCAATGCACTCTCTGGACTCCCTGCACTGCATCCCCAGTGGTGCCAGTGCACTCTCTGGACTCACTGTAGTGCATCCCCAGTGGTGCCAGTGCACTCTCTGGACTCACTGTAGTGCATCCCCCGTGGTGCCAGTGCACTCTCTGGACTCACTGCACTGCGTCCCCAGTGGTGCCAGTGCACTCTCTGGACTCACTGCACTGCGTCCCCAGTGGTGCCAGTGCACTCTCTGGACTCACTGCACTGCATCCCCAGTGGTGCCAGTGCACTCTCTGAGCTCACTGCAGTGCATCCCCAGTGGTGCCAGTGCACTCCCTGGACTCACTGCACTGCATCAACAGTGGTGCCAGTGCACTCTCTGCACTCACTGCACTGCATCCCCAGTGGTGCCAGTGCACTCTCTGAACTCACAGCAGTGCATCCCCAGTGGTGCCAGTGCAACTACTGGACTCACTGCAGTGTAGCTCAGTGGTGCCAGTGCACTCTCTGGACTCACTGCAGTGCATCCCCAGTGGTGCCAGTGCGCTCTCTGGACTCACTTCAGTGCATACCCAGTGGTGCCAGTGCACTTTCTGGAGTCACTGCAGTGCATCCCCAGTTGTTCCATTGCACTCTCTGGACTCACTGCATTGGATCCCCAGTGGCGTCAGTGCACTCTCTGGACTCAGTGCAGTGCATCCCCAGTGGTGCCAGTGCACTCTCTGGACTGTGTGCACTGCATCCCCAATGGTGCCAGTGCACTCTATGTAGTCACTGCACTGCGTCCCCATTGCTGCCAGTGCACTCTCTGGACTCACTGCAGTGTATCCCAGTGGTGCCTCTGCACTCTCTGGACTCACTGCAGTGCATCCCCAGTGGTGCCAGTGCACTCTCTGTACTCACTGCAGTGCATTCCCAGTGGTGTCAGTGCACTCTCTGGACTCACTGCAGTGAATCTCCAGTAGTGCCAGTGCACTCTCTGGACTCACTGCACTGCATCCCCAGTGGTGCCAGTTCACTCTCTGGACTCAATGAACTGCATCCCCAGTGGTGCCAGTGCACTCTCTGGACTCACTGTACTGCTCGAGCCGCGGCAGCCGCTCCAGCCGCGTTAGCCCCTCCAGCCTCGGCAGCCGCTCCAGCCGCTCCAGCCGCGGCAGCCGCGGCAGCCGGTCCAGCCGCGGCAGCCGCTCCAGCCGCGGCAGCCCCTCCATCCGCGGCATACGCGGCAGCCGCTCCAGCCGCTCCAGCCGCGGCAGCCGCTCCAACCGCGGCAGGCGCTCCAGCCGCGGCATCCGCGGCAGCCGCTCCACCCGCGGCAGCCGCTCCAACCGCGGCAGGCGCTCCAGCCGCGGCAGCCGCTCCAGCCGTGGCAGCCGCTCCACTCGGTAGCGGCTTTCGCGGCTGCCGCGGCTGGAGCGTCTGCCGCGGCTGCCGCGGCTGGAGCGGCTGCCGCGGCTGGAGCGGCTGCGGCGGCTGGAGCGTCTAGAGCGTCTGCCGAACTGGAGGGGCTACCGTGTCTGGAGCGGCTGAGGCGGCTGGAGCGGATGCCGCGGCTGGAGCAGTGCAGTGAGTCCAGAGAGTCAACAGGCACCACTGAGGATGCAGTACAGTGAGTCCAGAGAGTGCACTGGCACCACAGGGGATGCACTGCAGTTACTCCAGAGAGTGCACTGGAACCACTGGGGATGCAGTTCAGTGAGTCCAGAGAGTGCAATGGCACCACAGGGGATTCAGATACATTCTCACTTCAGTGAGATCCCCAGTAGTGCCAGTGCACTCTCTGGACTCACTGCACTGCATCCCCATAGCTGACAGTTCCCTCTCTGGACTCAATGCACTGCATCACCTTTGGTGCCAGGGCACTCTCCGGACTCACTGCAGTGCATCCGGAGTGGTGCCAATGCACTCTCTGGACTCACTGCACTGCATCCCCAGTGGTGCCAGTGCACTCTCTGGACTCACTGTAGTGCATCCCCAGTGGTGCCAGTGCACTCTCTGGACTCACTGTAGTGCATCCCCCGTGGTGCCAGTGCACTCTCTGGACTCACTGTAGTGCATCCCCCGTGGTGCCAGTGCACTCTCTGGACTCACTGCACTGCGTCCCCAGTGGTGCCAGTGCACTCTCTGGACTCACTGCACTGCGTCTCCAGTGGTGCCAGTGCACTCTCTGGACTCACTGCACTGCATCCCCAGTGGTGCCAGTGCACTCTCTGAGCTCACTGCAGTGCATCCCCAGTGGTGCCAGTGCACTCTCTGGACTCACTGCACTGCATCCCCAGTGGTGCCAGTGCACTCTCTGCACTCACTGCACTGCATCCCCAGTGGTGCCAGTGTAGTCTCTGGACTCACAGCAGTGCATCCCCAGTGGTGCCAGTGCAACTACTGGACTCACTGCAGTGCATCCCCAGTGGAGCCAGTGCACTTTCTGGAGTCACTGCAGTGCATCCCCAGTTGTTCCATTGCACTCTCTGGACTCACTGCATTGGATCCCCAGTGGCGTCAGTGCACTCTCTGGACTCAGTGCAGTGCATCCCCAGTGGTGCCAGTGCACTCTCTGGACTGTGTGCACTGCATCCCCAATGGTGCCAGTGCACTCTATGTAGTCACTGCACTGCGTCCCCATTGCTGCCAGTGCACTCTCTGGACTCACTGCAGTGTATCCCAGTGGTGCCTCTGCACTCTCTGGACTCACTGCAGTGCATCCCCAGTGGTGCCAGTGCACTCTCTGTACTCACTGCAGTGCATTCCCAGTGGTGTCAGTGCACTCTCTGGACTCACTGCAGTGAATCTCCAGTAGTGCCAGTGCACTCTCTGGACTCACTGCACTGCATCCCCAGTGGTGCCAGTTCACTCTCTGGACTCACTGAACTGCATCCCCAGTGGTGCCAGTGCACTCTCTGGACTCACTGTACTGCTCGAGCCGCGGCAGCCGCTCCAGCCGCGTTAGCCCCTCCAGCCTCGGCAGCCGCTCCAGCCGCTCCAGCCGCGGCAGCCGCGGCAGCCGGTCCAGCCGCGGCAGCCGCTCCAGCCGCGGCAGCCCCTCCATCCGCGGCATACGCGGCAGCCGCTCCAGCCGCTCCAGCCGCGGCAGCCGCTCCAACCGCGGCAGGCGCTCCAGCCGCGGCATCCGCGGCAGGCGCTCCACCCGCGGCAGCCGCTCCAACCGCGGCAGGCGCTCCAGCCGCGGCAGCCGCTCCAGCCGTGGCAGCCGCTCCACTCGGTAGCGGCTTTCGCGGCTGCCGCGGCTGGAGCGTCTGCCGCGGCTGCCGCGGCTGGAGCGGCTGCCGCGGCTGGAGCGGCTGCGGCGGCTGGAGCGTCTAGAGCGTCTGCCGAACTGGAGGGGCTACCGCGTCTGGAGCGGCTGAGGCGGCTGGAGCGGATGCCGCGGCTGGAGCAGTGCAGTGAGTCCAGAGAGTCAACAGGCACCACTGAGGATGCAGTACAGTGAGTCCAGAGAGTGCACTGGCACCACAGGGGATGCACTGCAGTTACTCCAGAGAGTGCACTGGAACCACTGGGGATGCAGTTCAGTGAGTCCAGAGAGTGCAATGGCACCACAGGGGATTCAGATACATTCTCACTTCAGTGAGATCCCCAGTAGTGCCAGTGCACTCTCTGGACTCACAGCAGTGCATCCCCAGTGGTGCCAGTGCACTCTCTGGACTCACTGCACTGCATCCCCAGTGGTGCCAGTGCACTCTCTGGACTCACTGCACTGCATCCCCAGTGGTGCCAGTGCACTCTCTGGACTCACTGCAGTGCATCCCCACTGGTGCCAGTGCACTCTCTGGACTCACTGCACTGCATCCCCAGTGGTGCCAGTGCACTCTCTGGACTCACTGCAGTGCATCCCCAGTGGTGCCAGTGCACTCTCTGGACTCACTGCACTTCATCCCCAGTGGTGCCAGTGCACTCTCTGGACTCACTGCATTGAATCCCCAGTGGTGCCAGTGCACTCTCTGCACTCACTGCACTGCATCAACAGTTGTGCCTCTGCACTCTCTGGAGTCACTGCACTGCATCCCCAGTGGTGCCAGTGCACTCTCTGGACTCACTGTAGTGCATCCCCCGTGGTGCCATTGCTCTCTGTGGACACACTGCACTGCTTCCCCAGTGGTGCCAGTGCACTCTATGGACTCACTGCACTGCATCCCCAGTGGAGCCAGAGCACTCTCTGGACTCACTGCAGTGCATCCCCAGTGGTGACAGTGCACTCTCTGGACTCACTGTGCTGCATCCCCAGTGGTGCCAGTGCACTCTCTGGACTCACTGCATTGCATCCCCTGTGGTGCCATTGCACTCTCAGGACTCACTGCACTGCATCCCCAGTGGTGCCAGTGCACTCTCTGGTCTCACTGCACTGCATCCCCATTGCTGACAGTGCCCTCTCTGGACTCACTGCACTGCATTCCCAGTGGTGCCAGTGCACTCTCTGGACTCACTGTAGTGCATCCCCATTGGTGCCAGGGCACTCTCTGCAGACAATGCAGTGCATCCCCAAAGGTGACAGTGCCCTCTCTGGACTCACTGTACTGCTCTAGCCGCGGCAGCCGCTCCAGCCGCGTTAGCCCCTCCAGCCTCGGCAGCCGCTCCAGCCGCTCCAGCCGCGGCTTCCGCGGCAGCCGGTCCAGCCGCGGCAGCCGCTCCAGCCGCGGCAGCCCCTCCATCCGCGGCATACGCGGCAGCCGCTCCAGCCGCTCCAGCCGCGGCAGCCGCTCCAACCGCGGCAGGCGCTCCAGCCGCGGCAGCCGCTCCAGCCGTGGCAGCCGCTCCACTCGGTAGCGGCTTTCGCGGCTGCCGCGGCTGGAGCGGCTGCGGCGGCTGGAGCGTCTAGAGCGTCTGCCGAACTTGAGGGGCTACCGCGTCTGGAGCGGCTGAGGCGGCTGGAGCGGATGCCGCGGCTGGAGCAGTGCAGTGAGTCCAGAGAGTCAACAGGCACCACTGAGGATGCAGTACAGTGAGTCCAGAGAGTGCACTGGCACCACAGGGGATGCACTGCAGTTACTCCAGAGAGTGCACTGGAACCACTGGGGATGCAGTTCAGTGTGTCCAGAGAGTGCAATGGCACCACAGGGGATTCAGATACATTCTCACTTCAGTGAGATCCCCAGTAGTGCCAGTGCACTCTCTGGACTCACTGCACTGCATCCCCATAGCTGACAGTTCCCTCTCTGGACTCAATGCACTGCATCACCATTGGTGCCAGGGCACTCTCCGGACTCACTGCAGTGCATCCCCAGTGGTGCCAATGCACTCTCTGGACTCCCTGCACTGCATCCCCAGTGGTGCCAGTGCACTCTCTGGACTCACTGTAGTGCATCCCCAGTGGTGCCAGTGCACTCTCTGGACTCACTGTAGTGCATCCCCCGTGGTGCCAGTGCACTCTCTGGACTCACTGCACTGCGTCCCCAGTGGTGCCAGTGCACTCTCTGGACTCACTGCACTGCGTCCCCAGTGGTGCCAGTGCACTCTCTGGACTCACTGCACTGCATCCCCAGTGGTGCCAGTGCACTCTCTGAGCTCACTGCAGTGCATCCCCAGTGGTGCCAGTGCACTCCCTGGACTCACTGCACTGCATCAACAGTGGTGCCAGTGCACTCTCTGCACTCACTGCACTGCATCCCCAGTGGTGCCAGTGCAACTACTGGACTCACTGCAGTGTAGCTCAGTGGTGCCAGTGCACTCTCTGGACTCACTGCAGTGCATCCCCAGTGGTGCCAGTGCGCTCTCTGGACTCACTTCAGTGCATCCCCAGTGGTGCCAGTGCACTTTCTGGAGTCACTGCAGTGCATCCCCAGTTGTTCCATTGCACTCTCTGGACTCACTGCATTGGATCCCCAGTGGCGTCAGTGCACTCTCTGGACTCAGTGCAGTGCATCCCCAGTGGTGCCAGTGCACTCTCTGGACTGTGTGCACTGCGTCCCCATTGCTGCCAGTGCACTCTCTGGACTCACTGCAGTGTATCCCAGTGGTGCCTCTGCACTCTCTGGACTCACTGCAGTGCATCCCCAGTGGTGCCAGTGCACTCTCTGTACTCACTGCAGTGCATTCCCAGTGGTGTCAGTGCACTCTCTGGACTCACTGCAGTGAATCTCCAGTAGTGCCAGTGCACTCTCTGGACTCACTGCACTGCATCCCCAGTGGTGCCAGTTCACTCTCTGGACTCAATGAACTGCATCCCCAGTGGTGCCAGTGCACTCTCTGGACTCACTGTACTGCTCGAGCCGCGGCAGCCGCTCCAGCCGCGTTAGCCCCTCCAGCCTCGGCAGCCGCTCCAGCCGCTCCAGCCGCGGCATCCGCGGCAGCCGGTCCAGCCGCGGCAGCCGCTCCAGCCGCGGCAGCCCCTCCATCCGCGGCATACGCGGCAGCCGCTCCAGGCGCTCCAGCCGCGGCAGCCGCTCCAACCGCGGCAGGCGCTCCAGCCGCGGCATCCGCGGCAGCCGCTCCACCCGCGGCAGCCGCTCCAACCGCGGCAGGCGCTCCAGCCGCGGCAGCCGCTCCAGCCGTGGCAGCCGCTCCACTCGGTAGCGGCTTTCGCGGCTGCCGCGGCTGGAGCGTCTGCCGCGGCTGCCGCGGCTGGAGCGGCTGCCGCGGCTGGAGCGGCTGCGGCGGCTGGAGCGTCTAGAGCGTCTGCCGAACTGGAGGGGCTACCGCGTCTGGAGCGGCTGAGGCGGCTGGAGCGGATGCCGCGGCTGGAGCAGTGCAGTGAGTCCAGAGAGTCAACAGGCACCACTGAGGATGCAGTGCAGTGAGTCCAGAGAGTGCACTGGCACCACAGGGGATGCACTGCAGTTACTCCAGAGAGTGCACTGGAACCACTGGGGATGCAGTTCAGTGTGTCCAGACAGTGCAATGGCACCACAGGGGATTCAGATACATTCTCACTTCAGTGAGATCCCCAGTAGTGCCAGTGCACTCTCTGGACTCACAGCAGTGCATCCCCAGTGGTGCCAGTGCACTCTCTGGACTCACTGCACTGCATCCCCAGTGGTGCCAGTGCACTCTCTGGACTCACTGCACTGCATCCCCAGTGGTGCCAGTGCACTCTCTGGACTCACTGCAGTGCATCCCCAGTGGTGACAGTGCACTCTCTGGACTCACTGTGCTGCATCTCCAGTGGTGCCAGTGCACTCTCTGGACTCACTGCATTGAATCCCCAGTGGTGCCAGTGCACTCTCTGCACTCACTGCACTGCATCAACAGTGGTGCCTCTGCACTCTCTGGAGTCACTGCACTGCATCCCCAGTGGTGCCAGTGCACTCTCTGGAGTCACTGCACTGCATCCCCAGTGGTGCCAGTGCACTCTCTGGACTCACTGTAGTGCATCCCCCGTGGTGCCAGTGCACTCTCTGGACTCACTGCACTGCGTCCCCAGTGGTGCCAGTGCACTCTCTGGACTCACTGCACTGCATCCCCAGTGGTGCCAGTGCACTCTCTGGACTCACTGCACTGCATCCCCAGTGGTGCCAGTGCACTCTCTGAGCTCACTGCAGTGCATCCCCAGTGGTGCCAGTGCACTCTCTGGACTCACTGCACTGCATCCCCAGTGGTGCCAGTGCACTCCCTGGACTCACTGCACTGCATCAACCGTGGTGCCAGTGCACTCTCTGCACTCACTGCACTGCATCCCCAGTGGTGCCAGTGTAGTCTCTGGACTCACAGCAGTGCATCCCCAGTGGTGCCAGTGCAATTACTGGACTCACTGCAGTGTAGCTCAGTGGTGCCAGTGCACTCTCTGGACTCACTGCACTGCATCCCCAGTGGTGCCAGTGCACTCTCTGGACTCACTGCACTGCATCCCCAGTGGTGCCAGTGCACTGTCTGGACTCACTGCAGTGTATCGCCATTGGAGCCGGTGCACTCTCTGGACTCACTGCACTGCATCCCCAGTGGTGCCAGAGAACTCTCTGGTCTCACTGCAGTGCATCCCCAGTGGTGCCAGTGCACTCTCTGGACTCACTGCATCCCCAGTGGTGCCAGGGCACTCTCTGGACTCACAGCACTGCATCCCCATTGGTGCCAGTGCACTCTCTGGACTCACTGCACTAAAACCCCAGTTGTGCCAGTGCAGTCTCTGGACTCACTGCAGTGCATCCCCAGTGGTGCCAGTGCACTCTCTGGACTCACTGCACTTCATCCCCAGTGGTGCCAGTGCACTCTCTGGACTCACTGCATTGAATCCCCAGTGGTGCCAGTGCACTCTCTGCACTCACTGCACTGCATCAACAGTGGTGCCTCTGCACTCTCTGGAGTCACTGCACTGCATCCCCAGTGGTGCCAGTGCACTCTCTGGACTCACTGTAGTGCATCCCCCGTGGTGCCATTGCACTCTCTGGACTCACTGCACTGCGTCCCCAGTGGTGCCAGTGCACTCTCTGGACTCACTGCACTGCATCCCCAGTGGTGCCAGTGCACTCTCTGGACTCACTGCACTGCATCCCCAGTGGTGCCAGTGCACTGTCTGGACTCACTGCAGTGTATCGCCATTGGAGCTGGTGCACTCTCTGGACTCACTAAACTGCATCCCCAGTGGTGCCATTGCTCTCTGTGGACACACTGCACTGCATCCCCAGTGGAGCCAGAGCACTCTCTGGACTCACTGCAGTGCATCCCCAGTGGTGCCAGTGCACTCTCTGGACTCACTGTGCTGCATCCCCAGTGGTGCCAGTGCACTCTCTGGACTCACTGCATTGCATCCCCTGTGGTGCCATTGCACTCTCAGGACTCACTGCACTGCATCCCCAGTGGTGCCAGTGCACTCTCTGGTCTCACTGCACTGCATCCCCATTGCTGACAGTGCCCTCTCTGGACTCACTGCACTGCATTCCCAGTGGTGCCAGTGCACTCTCTGGACTCACTGTAGTGCATCCCCAGTGGTGCCAGGGCACTCTCTGCAGACAATGCAGTGCATCCCCAAAGGTGACAGTGCCCTCTCTGGACTCACTGTACTGCTCTAACCGCGGCAGCCGCTCCAGCCGCGTTAGCCCCTCCAGCCTCGGCAGCCGCTCCAGCCGCTCCAGCCGCGGCTTCCGCGGCAGCCGCTCCAGCCGCGGCAGCCCCTCCATCCGCGGCATACGCGGCAGCCGCTCCAGCCGCTCCAGCCGCGGCAGCCGCTCCAACCGCGGCAGGCGCTCCAGCCGCGGCAGCCGCTCCAGCCGTGGCAGCCGCTCCACTCGGTAGCGGCTTTCGCGGCTGCCGCGGCTGGAGCGTCTGCCGCGGCTGCCGCGGCTGGAGCGTCTGCCGCGGCTGCCGCGGCTGGAGCGGCTGCCGCGGCTGGAGCGGCTGCGGCGCCTGGAGCGTCTAGAGCGTCTGCCGAACTTGAGGGGCTACCGCGTCTGGAGCGGCTGAGGCGGCTGGAGCGGATGCCGCGGCTGGAGCAGTGCAGTGAGTCCAGAGAGTCAACAGGCACCACTGAGGATGCAGTACAGTGAGTCCAGAGAGTGCACTGGCACCACAGGGGATGCACTGCAGTTACTCCAGAGAGTGCACTGGAACCACTGGGGATGCAGTTCAGTGTGTCCAGAGAGTGCAATGGCACCACAGGGGATTCAGATACATTCTCACTTCAGTGAGATCCCCAGTAGTGCCAGTGCACTCTCTGGACTCACAGCAGTGCATCCCCAGTGGTGCCAGTGCACTCTCTGGACTCACTGCACTGCATCCCCCAGTGGTGCCAGTGCACTCCCTGGACTCACTGCACTGCATCAACCGTGGTGCCAGTGCACTCTCTGCACTCACTGCACTGCATCCCCAGTGGTGCCAGTGTAGTCTCTGGACTCACAGCAGTGCATCCCCAGTGGTGCCAGTGCAATTACTGGACTCACTGCAGTGTAGCTCAGTGGTGCCAGTGCACTCTCTGGACTCACTGCACTGCATCCCCAGTGGTGCCAGTGCACTCTCTGGACTCACTGCACTGCATCCCCAGTGGTGCCAGTGCACTGTCTGGACTCACTGCAGTGTATCGCCATTGGAGCCGGTGCACTCTCTGGACTCACTAAACTGCATCCCCAGTGGTGCCAGAGAACTCTCTGGTCTCACTGCAGTGCATCCCCAGTGGTGCCAGTGCACTCTCTGGACTCACTGCATCCCCAGTGGTGCCAGGGCACTCTCTGGACTCACAGCACTGCATCCCCATTGGTGCCAGTGCACTCTCTGGACTCACTGCACTAAAACCCCAGTGGTGCCAGTGCAGTCTCTGGACTCACTGCAGTGCATCCCCAGTGGTGCCAGTGCACTCCCTGGACTCACTGCACTTCATCCCCAGTGGTGCCAGTGCACTCTCTGGACTCACTGCATTGAATCCCCAGTGGTGCCAGTGCACTCTCTGCACTCACTGCACTGCATCAACAGTGGTGCCTCTGCACTCTCTGGAGTCACTGCACTGCATCCCCAGTGGTGCCAGTGCACTCTCTGGACTCACTGTAGTGCATCCCCCGTGGTGCCATTGCACTCTCTGGACTCACTGCACTGCGTCCCCAGTGGTGCCAGTGCACTCTCTGGACTCACTGCAGTGCATCCCCAGTGGTGCCAGTGCACTCTCTGGACTCACTGCACTGCATCCCCAGTGGTGCCAGTGCACTCTCTGGACTCACTGCACTGCATCCCCAGTGGTGCCAGTGCACTCTCTGGACTCACTGCAGTGCAGCCCCTGAGGTGCCAGTGTACTCTCTGGACTCACTGCACTGCATCCCCAGTGGTGCCAGTGCACTCTCTGGAATCACTGCAGTGCATCCCCAGTAGTGCCAGTGCACTCTCTGGACTCACTGCACTGCATCCCCAGTGGTGCCAGTGCACTCTCTGGACTCACTGCACTGCATCCCCAGTGGTGCCAGTGCATTCTCTGGACTCTCTGCAGTGCATCCCCATTGGTGCCAGTGCAGTCTCTGGAGTCACTGCAGTGCATCCCCAGTGGTGCCAGTGCACTCTCTGGACTCACTGCACTGCATCCCCAGTGCTGACAGTGCACTCTCTGGACTCACTGCACTGCATCCCCAGTGGTGCCAGTGTACTCTCTGGTCTCAGTGCACTGCTTCCCCAGTGGTGCCACTGCACTCTCTGGACTCACTGCAGTGCATCCCCAGTGGTGCCAGTGCACTCTCTGGACTCACTGCAGTGCATCCCCTTTTGTGCCAGTGCACTCTCTGGACTCACTGCACTGCATCCCCAGTGGTGCCAGTGCACTCTCTAGAGTCACTGCACTGCATCCCCAGGGGTGCCAGTGCACTCTCTGGACTCACTGCAGTGCATCCCCAGTGGTGCCAGTCCACTCTCTGGACTCACTGCACTGCATCACCTGTGATGCCAGTGCACTCTCTGGACTCACTGCACTGCATTACCAGTGCTTACAGTGCACTCTCTGGACTCACTGCACTGCATCCCCAGTGGTGCCAGTGCACTCTCTGGACTCACTGCACTGCATCCCCAGTGCTTACAGTGCACTCTCTGGACTCACTGCACTGCATCCCCAGTGGTGCCAGTGCACTCTCTGGACTCACTGTAGTGCATCCCCAGTGGTGCCAGTGCACTCTCTGGACTCACTGTACTGCATCCCCAGTGGTGCCAGTGCACTCTCTGGACTCACTGCAGAGCATGCCTTTTGGTGCCTTTGCACTCTCAGGACTCACTGCACTGCATCCCCAGTGGTGCCAGTGCACTCTCTGGAGTCACAGCACTGCATCCCCAGTGGTGCCAGTGCACTCTCTGGACTCACTGCATTGCATCCCCAGTGGTGCCAGTGTAGTCTCTGGACTCACAGCAGTGCATCCCCAGTGGTGCCAGTGCAACTACTGGACTCACTGCAGTGTAGCTCAGTGGTGCCAGAGCACTCTCTGGACTCACTGCACTGCATCCCCAGTGGTGCCAGTGCACTCTCTGGACTCACTGCACTGCATCCCCAGTGGTGCCAGTGCACTGTCTGGACTCACTGCATCCCCAGTGGTGCCAGTGCACTCTCTGGACTCACTGCACTGCATACCCAGTGGTGCCAATTCACTCTCTGGACTCACTGCACTGCATCCCCAGTGGTGCCAGTGCACTCTGTGGACTCACTGCACTGCATCCCCAGTGGTGCCTGTGAAGTTTCTGGACTCACTGCAGTGCAACCCCAGTGGTGCCAATGTAGTCTCTGGACTCAAGGCACAGTAACCCCAGTGGTGCCAGTGCAATCTAAGGACTCACAGCAGTGCAGCTAAAATTGGTGCCAGTGCACTCTCTGGACTCACTGCACCGCATCCCCAGTTGTGCCAGTGCACTCTCTGGACTCACTGCACTACATCCTCTTTGGTGCCAGTGCACTCTCTGGACTCACTGCAGTGCATCCACTGTGGTGCCAGTGCACTCTCAGGACTCACTGCACTGCATCCCCAGTGGTGCCAGTGCACTCTCTGGACTCACTGCACTGCATCCCCAGTGGAGCCAGAGCACTCTCTGGACTCACTGCAGTGCATCCCCTGTGGTGACAGTGCACTCTCTGTAGTCACTGCGCTGCATCCCCAGTGGTGACAATGCACTCTCTGGACTCACTGTGCTGCATGCCCAGTGGTGCCAGTGCACTCTCTGGACTCACTGCAGTGTAACCCCTGCGGTGCCTGTGCACTCTGTGCTCTCAGTGCAATGCATCCCCAGTGGTGCCAGAGCACTCTCTGGACTCACTGCACTGCATCCCCTGTGGTGCCAGTGCACTCTCTGGACTCACTGCAGTGCATCCCCATTGGTGCCAGTGCAGTCTCTGGACTCACTGCAGTGCATCCCCTGTGGTGCCATTGCACTCTCAGGACTCACTGCACTGCATCCCCAGTGGTGCCAGTGTACTCTCTGGTCTCAGTGCACTGCTTCCCCAGTGGTGCCACTGCACTCTCTGGACTCACTGCACTGCATCCCCAGTGGTGCCAGTGCACTCTCTGGACTCACTGCAGTGCATCCCCTTTTGTGCCAGTGCACTCTCTGGACTCACTGCACTGCATCCCCAGTGGTGCCAGTGCACTCTCTAGAGTCACTGCACTGCATCCCCAGTGGTGCCAGTGCACTCTCTGGACTCACTGCAGTGCATCCCCAGTGGTGCCAGTCCACTCTCTGGACTCACTGCACTGCATCACCTGTGATGCCAGTGCACTCTTGGACTCACTGCACTGCATCCCCAGTGGTGCCAGTGCACTCTCTGCACTCACTGCACTGCATCCCCAGTGCTGACAGTGCACTCTCTGGACTCACTGCACTGCATCCCCAGTGCTTACAGTGCACTCTCTGGACTCACTGCACTGCATCCCCAGTGGTGCCAGTGCACTCTCTGGTCTCACTGCACTGCATCCCCAGTGGTGCCAGTGCACTCTCTGGACTCACTGTAGTGCATCCCCAGTGGTGCCAGTGCACTCTCTGGACTCACTGCACTGCATCCCCAGTGGTGCCAGTGCACTCTCTGGACTCACTGCATTGCATCCCCAGTGGTGCCAGTGTAGTCTCTGGACTCACAGCAGTGCATCCCCAGTGGTGCCAGTGCAACTACTGGACTCACTGCAGTGTAGCTCAGTGGTGCCAGAGCACTCTCTGGACTCACTGCACTGCATCCCCAGTGGTGCCAGTGCACTCTCTGGACTCACTGCACTGCATCCCCAGTGGTGCCAGTGCACTCTCTGGACTCACTGCAGTGCATCCCTTTTGGTGCCTTTGCACTCTCAGGACTCACTGCACTGCATCCCCAGTGGTGCCAGTGCACTCTCTGGAGTCACAGCACTGCATCCCCAGTGGTGCCAGTGCACTCTCTGGACTCACTGCATTTCATCCCCAGTGGTGCCAGTGTAGTCTCTGGACTCACAGCAGTGCATCCCCAGTGGTGCCAGTGCAACTACTGGACTCACTGCAGTGTAGCTCAGTGGTGCCAGAGCACTCTCTGGACTCACTGCACTGCATCCCCTGTGGTGCCAGTGCACTCTCTGGACTCACTGCAGTGCATCCCCATTGGTGCCAGTGCAGTCTCTGGACTCACTGCAGTGCATCCCCTGTGGTGCCATTGCACTCTCAGGACTCACTGCACTGCATCCCCAGTGGTGCCAGTGTACTCTCTGGTCTCAGTGCACTGCTTCCCCAGTGGTGCCACTGCACTCTCTGGACTCACTGCACTGCATCCCCAGTGGTGCCAGTGCACTCTCTGGACTCACTGCATTGCATCCCCAGTGGTGCCAGTGCACTCTCTGGACTCACTGCACTGCATCCCCAGTGGTGCCAGTGCACTCTCTAGAGTCACTGCACTGCATCCCCAGTGGTGCCAGTGCACTCTCTGGACTCACTGCAGTGCATCCCCAGTGGTGCCAGTCCACTCTCTGGACTCACTGCACTGCATCACCTGTGATGCCAGTGCACTCTTGGACTCACTGCACTGCATCCCCAGTGGTGCCAGTGCACTCTCTGCACTCACTGCACTGCATCCCCAGTGCTGACAGTGCACTCTCTGGACTCACTGTACTGCATCCCCAGTGCTTACAGTGCACTCTCTGGACTCACTGCACTGCATCCCCAGTGGTGCCAGTGCACTCTCTGGTCTCACTGCACTGCATCCCCAGTGGTGCCAGTGCACTCTCTGGACTCACTGTAGTGCATCCCCAGTGGTGCCAGTGCACTCTCTGGACTCACTGCACTGCATCCCCAGTGGTGCCAGTGCACTCTCTGGACTCACTGCATTGCATCCCCAGTGGTGCCAGTGTAGTCTCTGGACTCACAGCAGTGCATCCCCAGTGGTGCCAGTGCAACTACTGGACTCACTGCAGTGTAGCTCAGTGGTGCCAGAGCACTCTCTGGACTCACTGCACTGCATCCCCAGTGGTGCCAGTGCACTCTCTGGACTCACTGCACTGCATCCCCAGTGGTGCCAGTGCACTCTCTGGACTCACTGCAGTGCATCCCTTTTGGTGCCTTTGCACTCTCAGGACTCACTGCACTGCATCCCCAGTGGTGCCAGTGCACTCTCTGGAGTCACAGCACTGCATCCCCAGTGGTGCCAGTGCACTCTCTGGACTCACTGCATTTCATCCCCAGTGGTGCCAGTGTAGTCTCTGGACTCACAGCAGTGCATCCCCAGTGGTGCCAGTGCAACTACTGGACTCACTGCAGTGTAGCTCAGTGGTGCCAGAGCACTCTCTGGACTCACTGCACTGCATCCCCAGTGGTGCCAGTGCACTCTCTGGACTCACTGCACTGCATCCCCAGTGGTGCCAGTGCACTGTCTGGACTCACTGCAATGTATCGCCATTGGAGCCGGTGCACTCTCTGGAATCACTAAACTGCATCCCCAGTGGTGCCAGAGAACACTCTGTTCTCACTGCAGTGCATCCCCAGTGGTGCCAGTGCACTGTCTGGACTCACTGCATCCCTAGTGGTGCCAGGGCACTCTCTGGACTCACAGCACTGCATCCTCATTGGGGCCAGTGTACTCTCTGGACTCACTGCACTGCATCACCAGCGGTGCCAGTGCACTCTCTGGACTCACTTCAGTGCATCCCCAGTGGTGCCAGTGCACTTTCTGGAGTCACTGCAGTGCATCCCCAGTTGTTCCATTGCACTCTCTGGACTCACTGCATTGGATCCCCAGTGGTGTCAGTGCACTCTCTGGACTCAGTGCAGTGCATCCCCAGTGGTGCCAGTGCACTCTCTGGACTGCAGTGCACTGCATCCCCAATGGTGCCAGTGCACTCTATGTAGTCACTGCACTGCGTTCCCATTGCTGCCAGTGCACTCTCTGGACTCACTGCAGTGTATCCCAGTGGTGCCTCTGCACTCTCTGGACTCACTGCAGTGCATCCCCAGTGGTGCCAGTGCACTCTCTGTACTCACTGCAGTGCATTCCCAGTGGTGTCAGTGCACTCTCTGGACTCACTGCAGTGAATCTCCCTTGGTGCCAGTGCACTCTCTGGACTCACTGCACTGCATCCCCATTGGTGCCAGTTCACTCTCTGGACTCACTGAACTGCATCCCCAGTGGTGCCAGTGCACTCTGTGGACTCACTGCACTGCATCCCCAGTGGTGCCTGTGAAGTTCCTGGACTCACTGCAGTGCAACCCCAGTGGTGCCAATGTAGTCTCTGGACTCAAGGCACAGTAACCCCAGTGGTGCCAGTGCAATCTAAGGACTCACAGCAGTGCAGCTAAAATCGGTGCCAGTGCACTCTCTGGACTCACTGCACTGCATCCCCAGTGGTGCCAGTGCACTCTCTGGACTCACTGCACTGCATCCCCAGTGGTGCCAGTGCACTCTCTGGACTCACTGCACTGCATCCCCAGTGGTGCCAGTGCACTCTCTGGACTCACTGCAGTGCATCCCCAGTGGTGCCAGTGCACTCTCTGGACTCACTGCACTGCATCCCCAGTGGTGCCAGTGCACTCTCTGGACTCACTGCACTTCATCCCCAGTGGTGCCAGTGCACTCTCTGGACTCACTGCATTGAATCCCCAGTGGTGCCAGTGCACTCTCTGGACTCACTGCACTGCATCCCCAGTGGTGCCACTGCACTCTCTGGACTCACTGCACTGCATCACCATTGGTGCCAGGGCACTCTCCGGACTCACTGCAGTGCATCCGCAGTGGTGCCATTGCACTCTCTGGACTCACTGCACTGCATCCCCAGTGGTGCCAGTGCACTCTCTGCACTCACAGCACTGCATCCCCAGTGTTCCCCGAGCACTGTCTGGACAAACTGCAGTGCATCCCCAGTGGTGCCAGTGCACTCTCTGGACTCACTGCAGTGCATCCCCAGTGGTGCCAGTGCACTCTCTGGACTCACTGCACTGCATCCCCAGTGGTGCCACTGCACTCTCTGGACTCACTGCACTGCATCACCATTGGTGCCAGGGCACTCTCCGGACTCACTGCAGTGCATCCGCAGTGGTGCCAGTGCACTCTTTCGAGTCACTGCACTGCATCCCCATTAGTTCCAGTGCATTCTCTGGACTCATTGCAGTGCATCCCCAGTGGTGCCAGTGCACTCTCTGGACTCACTGCACTGCATCCCCAGTGGTGCCAGTGCACACTCTGGACTCACTGCACTGCATCCCCAGTGCTGACAGTGCACTCTCTGGACTCACCGCACTGCATCCCCAGTGCTGACAGTGCACTCTCTGGACTCACTGCACTGCATCCCCAGTGCTGACAGTGCACTCTCCGGACTCACTGCACTGCATCCCTAATGGTGCCAGTGCACTCTCTGGACTCACTGCAGTGCATCCCCAGTGGTTCCAGTGCACTCTCTGGACTGACTGCACTGCATCCCCAGTGGTGCCAGTGCACTCTCTGCACTCACTGCACTGCATCCCCGGTGTTCCCAGAGCACTCTCTGGACTCACCGAGGTGCATCCCCAGTGGTGCCAGTGCACTCTCTGGACTCACTGCAGTGCATCCCCAGTGGTGCCAGTGCACTCTCTGGACTCACTGCACTGCATCCCCAGTGGTGCCAGTGCACTCTCTAGAGTCACTGCACTGCATCCCCAGTGGTGCCAGTGCACTCTCTGGACTCACTGCAGTGCATCCCCAGTGGTGCCAGTCCACTCTCTGGACTCACTGCACTGCATCACCTGTGATGCCAGTGCACTCTTGGACTCACTGCACTGCATCCCCAGTGGTGCCAGTGCACTCTCTGCACTCACTGCACTGCATCCCCAGTGCTGACAGTGCACTCTCTGGACTCACTGCACTGCATCCCCAGTGCTTACAGTGCACTCTCTGGACTCACTGCACTGCATCCCCAGTGGTGCCAGTGCACTCTCTGGTCTCACTGCACTGCATCCCCAGTGGTGCCAGTGCACTCTCTGGACTCACTGTAGTGCATCCCCAGTGGTGCCAGTGCACTCTCTGGACTCACTGCACTGCATCCCCAGTGGTGCCAGTGCACTCTCTGGACTCACTGCATTGCATCCCCAGCGGTGCCAGTGTAGTCTCTGGACTCACAGCAGTGCATCCCCAGTGGTGCCAGTGCAACTACTGGACTCACTGCAGTGTAGCTCAGTGGTGCCAGAGCACTCTCTGGACTCACTGCACTGCATCCCCAGTGGTGCCAGTGCACTCTCTGGACTCACTGCACTGCATCCCCAGTGGTGCCAGTGCACTCTCTGGACTCACTGCAGTGCATCCCTTTTGGTGCCTTTGCACTCTCAGGACTCACTGCACTGCATCCCCAGTGGTGCCAGTGCACTCTCTGGAGTCACAGCACTGCATCCCCAGTGGTGCCAGTGCACTCTCTGGACTCACTGCATTTCATCCCCAGTGGTGCCAGTGTAGTCTCTGGACTCACAGCAGTGCATCCCCAGTGGTGCCAGTGCAACTACTGGACTCACTGCAGTGTAGCTCAGTGGTGCCAGAGCACTCTCTGGACTCACTGCACTGCATCCCCTGTGGTGCCAGTGCACTCTCTGGACTCACTGCAGTGCATCCCCATTGGTGCCAGTGCAGTCTCTGGACTCACTGCAGTGCATCCCCTGTGGTGCCATTGCACTCTCAGGACTCACTGCACTGCATCCCCAGTGGTGCCAGTGTACTCTCTGGTCTCAGTGCACTGCTTCCCCAGTGGTGCCACTGCACTCTCTGGACTCACTGCACTGCATCCCCAGTGGTGCCAGTGCACTCTCTGGACTCACTGCATTGCATCCCCAGTGGTGCCAGTGCACTCTCTGGACTCACTGCACTGCATCCCCAGTGGTGCCAGTGCACTCTCTAGAGTCACTGCACTGCATCCCCAGTGGTGCCAGTGCACTCTCTGGACTCACTGCAGTGCATCCCCAGTGGTGCCAGTCCACTCTCTGGACTCACTGCACTGCATCACCTGTGATGCCAGTGCACTCTTGGACTCACTGCACTGCATCCCCAGTGGTGCCAGTGCACTCTCTGCACTCACTGCACTGCATCCCCAGTGCTGACAGTGCACTCTCTGGACTCACTGTACTGCATCCCCAGTGCTTACAGTGCACTCTCTGGACTCACTGCACTGCATCCCCAGTGGTGCCAGTGCACTCTCTGGTCTCACTGCACTGCATCCCCAGTGGTGCCAGTGCACTCTCTGGACTCACTGTAGTGCATCCCCAGTGGTGCCAGTGCACTCTCTGGACTCACTGCACTGCATCCCCAGTGGTGCCAGTGCACTCTCTGGACTCACTGCAGTGCATCCCCAGTGGTGCCAGTGTAGTCTCTGGACTCACAGCAGTGCATCCCCAGTGGTGCCAGTGCAACTACTGGACTCACTGCAGTGTAGCTCAGTGGTGCCAGAGCACTCTCTGGACTCACTGCACTGCATCCCCAGTGGTGCCAGTGCACTCTCTGGACTCACTGCACTGCATCCCCAGTGGTGCCAGTGCACTCTCTGGACTCACTGCAGTGCATCCCTTTTGGTGCCTTTGCACTCTCAGGACTCACTGCACTGCATCCCCAGTGGTGCCAGTGCACTCTCTGGAGTCACAGCACTGCATCCCCAGTGGTGCCAGTGCACTCTCTGGACTCACTGCATTTCATCCCCAGTGGTGCCAGTGTAGTCTCTGGACTCACAGCAGTGCATCCCCAGTGGTGCCAGTGCAACTACTGGACTCACTGCAGTGTAGCTCAGTGGTGCCAGAGCACTCTCTGGACTCACTGCACTGCATCCCCAGTGGTGCCAGTGCACTCTCTGGACTCACTGCACTGCATCCCCAGTGGTGCCAGTGCACTGTCTGGACTCACTGCAATGTATCGCCATTGGAGCCGGTGCACTCTCTGGAATCACTAAACTGCATCCCCAGTGGTGCCAGAGAACACTCTGTTCTCACTGCAGTGCATCCCCAGTGGTGCCAGTGCACTGTCTGGACTCACTGCATCCCTAGTGGTGCCAGGGCACTCTCTGGACTCACAGCACTGCATCCTCATTGGGGCCAGTGTACTCTCTGGACTCACTGCACTGCATCACCAGCGGTGCCAGTGCACTCTCTGGACTCACTTCAGTGCATCCCCAGTGGTGCCAGTGCACTTTCTGGAGTCACTGCAGTGCATCCCCAGTTGTTCCATTGCACTCTCTGGACTCACTGCATTGGATCCCCAGTGGTGTCAGTGCACTCTCTGGACTCAGTGCAGTGCATCCCCAGTGGTGCCAGTGCACTCTCTGGACTGCAGTGCACTGCATCCCCAATGGTGCCAGTGCACTCTATGTAGTCACTGCACTGCGTTCCCATTGCTGCCAGTGCACTCTCTGGACTCACTGCAGTGTATCCCAGTGGTGCCTCTGCACTCTCTGGACTCACTGCAGTGCATCCCCAGTGGTGCCAGTGCACTCTCTGTACTCACTGCAGTGCATTCCCAGTGGTGTCAGTGCACTCTCTGGACTCACTGCAGTGAATCTCCCTTGGTGCCAGTGCACTCTCTGGACTCACTGCACTGCATCCCCATTGGTGCCAGTTCACTCTCTGGACTCACTGAACTGCATCCCCAGTGGTGCCAGTGCACTCTGTGGACTCACTGCACTGCATCCCCAGTGGTGCCTGTGAAGTTCCTGGACTCACTGCAGTGCAACCCCAGTGGTGCCAATGTAGTCTCTGGACTCAAGGCACAGTAACCCCAGTGGTGCCAGTGCAATCTAAGGACTCACAGCAGTGCAGCTAAAATCGGTGCCAGTGCACTCTCTGGACTCACTGCACTGCATCCCCAGTGGTGCCAGTGCACTCTCTGGACTCACTGCACTGCATCCCCAGTGGTGCCAGTGCACTCTCTGGACTCACTGCACTGCATCCCCAGTGGTGCCAGTGCACTCTCTGGACTCACTGCAGTGCATCCCCAGTGGTGCCAGTGCACTCTCTGGACTCACTGCACTGCATCCCCAGTGGTGCCAGTGCACTCTCTGGACTCACTGCACTTCATCCCCAGTGGTGCCAGTGCACTCTCTGGACTCACTGCATTGAATCCCCAGTGGTGCCAGTGCACTCTCTGGACTCACTGCACTGCATCCCCAGTGGTGCCACTGCACTCTCTGGACTCACTGCACTGCATCACCATTGGTGCCAGGGCACTCTCCGGACTCACTGCAGTGCATCCGCAGTGGTGCCATTGCACTCTCTGGACTCACTGCACTGCATCCCCAGTGGTGCCAGTGCACTCTCTGCACTCACAGCACTGCATCCCCAGTGTTCCCCGAGCACTGTCTGGACAAACTGCAGTGCATCCCCAGTGGTGCCAGTGCACTCTCTGGACTCACTGCAGTGCATCCCCAGTGGTGCCAGTGCACTCTCTGGACTCACTGCACTGCATCCCCAGTGGTGCCACTGCACTCTCTGGACTCACTGCACTGCATCACCATTGGTGCCAGGGCACTCTCCGGACTCACTGCAGTGCATCCGCAGTGGTGCCAGTGCACTCTTTCGAGTCACTGCACTGCATCCCCATTAGTTCCAGTGCATTCTCTGGACTCATTGCAGTGCATCCCCAGTGGTGCCAGTGCACTCTCTGGACTCACTGCACTGCATCCCCAGTGGTGCCAGTGCACACTCTGGACTCACTGCACTGCATCCCCAGTGCTGACAGTGCACTCTCTGGACTCACCGCACTGCATCCCCAGTGCTGACAGTGCACTCTCTGGACTCACTGCACTGCATCCCCAGTGCTGACAGTGCACTCTCCGGACTCACTGCACTGCATCCCTAATGGTGCCAGTGCACTCTCTGGACTCACTGCAGTGCATCCCCAGTGGTTCCAGTGCACTCTCTGGACTCACTGCACTGCATCCCCAGTGGTGCCAGTGCACTCTCTGCACTCACTGCACTGCATCCCCGGTGTTCCCAGAGCACTCTCTGGACTCACCGAGGTGCATCCCCAGTGGTGCCAGTGCACTCTCTGGACTCACTGCAGTGCATCCCCAGTGGTGCCAGTGCACTCTCTGGACTCACTGCAGTGCAGCCCCTGAGGTGCCAGTGCACTCTCTGGACTCACTGCATTGCATCCCCAGTGATGACAGTGCACTCTCTGGAATCACTGCAGTGCATCCCCGGTAGCGCCAGTGCACTCTCTGGACTCACTGCACTGCATCCCCAGTGGTGCCAGTGCACTCTCTGCACTCACTGCAGTGCATCCCCAGTGGTGCCAGTGCACTCTCTGGACTCACTGCACTGCATCCCCTGTGGTGCCAGTACACTCTCTGGACTCACTGCAGTGCATCCCCAGTGGTGCCAGTGTACTCTCTGGACTCACTGCACTGCATCACCAGCGGTGCCAGTGCACTCTCTGGACTCACTGCAGTGCATCCCCAGTGGTGCCAGTGCACTTTCTGGAGTCACTGCAGTGCATCCCCTTTTGTGCCAGTGCACTCTCTGCACTCACTGCACTGCATCCCCAGAAGTGCCAGTGCACTCTCTGGACTCAGTGCAGTGCATCCCCAGTGGTGCCAGTGCACTCTCTGGACTCACTGCACTGCTTCCCCAGTGGTGCCAGTGCACTCTCTGCACTCACTGCACTGCATCACCATTGGTGCCAGGGCACTCTCCGGACTCACTGCAGTGCATCCGCAGTGGTGCCAGTGCACTCTTTCGATTCACTGCACTGCATCCCCATTAGTTCCAGTGCATTCTCTGGACTCATTGCAGTGCATCCCCAGTGGTGCCAGTGTACTCTCTGGACTCACTGCACTGCATCCCCAGTGGTGCCAGTGCACTCTCTGGACTCACTGCACTGCATCCCCAGTGCTGACAGTGCACTCTCTGGACTCACTGCACTGCATCCCCAGTGCTGACAGTGCACTCTCTGGACTCACTGCAGTGCATCCCCAGTGGTGCCAGTGCACTCTCTGGACTCACTGCACTGCATCCCCAGTGGTGCCAGTGCACTCTCTGGACTCACGGCAGTGCATCCCCAGTGGTGCCAGTGCACTGTCTGGACTCACTGCACTGCATCCCTAATGGTGCCAGTGCACTCTCTGGACTCACTGCAGTGCATCCCCAGTGGTGCCAGTGCACTCTCTGGACTCACTGCACTGCATCCCCAGTGGTGCCAGTGCACTCTCTGGACTCACTGCACTGCATCCCCAGTGGTGCCAGTGCACTCTCTGGACTCACTGCAGTGCAGCCCCTGAGGTGCCAGTGTACTCTCTGGACTCACTGCACTGCATCCCCAGTGGTGCCAGGGCACTCTCTGGAATCACTGCAGTGCATCCCCAGTAGTGCCAGTGCACTCTCTGGACTCACTGCACTGCATCCCCAGTGGTGCCAGTGCACTCTCTGGACTCACTGCACTGCATCCCCAGTGGTGCCAGTGCATTCTCTGGACTCACTGCAGTGCATCCCCATTGGTGCCAGTGCACTCTTTCGAGTCACTGCAGTGCATCCCCAGTGGTGCCAGTGCACTCTCTGGACTCACTGCACTGCATCACCAGTGCTGACAGTGCACTCTCTGGACTCACTGCAGTGCATCCCCAGTGGTGCCAGTGTACTCTCTGGTCTCAGTGCACTGCTTCCCCAGTGGTGCCACTGCACTCTCTGGACTCACTGCACTGCATCCCCAATGGTGCCAGTGCACTCTCTGGACTCACTGCAGTGCATCCCCTTTTGTGCCAGTGCACTCTCTGGACTCACTGCACTGCATCCCCAGTGGTGCCAGTGCACTCTCTAGAGTCACTGCACTGCATCCCCAGTGGTGCCAGTGCACTCTCTGGACTCACTGCAGTGCATCCCCAGTGGTGCCAGTCCACTCTCTGGACTCACTGCACTGCATCACCTGTGATGCCAGTGCACTCTCTGGACTCACTGCACTGCATTACCAGTGCTTACAGTGCACTCTCTGGACTCACTGCACTGCATCCCCAGTGGTGTCAGTGCACTCTCTGCACTCACTGCAGTGCATCCCCAGTGGTGCCAGTGCACTCTCTGGACTCACTGCACTGCATCCCCAGTGCTTACAGTGCACTCTCTGGACTCACTGCACTGCATCCCCAGTGGTGCCAGTGCACTCTCTGGACTCACTGTAGTGCATCCCCAGTGGTGCCAGTGCACTCTCTGGACTCACTGTACTGCATCCCCAGTGGTGCCAGTGCACTCTCTGGACTCACTGCAGTGCATGCCTTTTGGTGCCTTTGCACTCTCAGGACTCACTGCACTGCATCCCCAGTGGTGCCAGTGCACTCTCTGGTGTCACAGCACTGCATCCCCAGTGGTGCCAGTGCACTCTCTGGACTCACTGCATTGCATCCCCAGTGGTGCCAGTGTAGTCTCTGGACTCACAGCAGTGCATCCCCAGTGGTGCCAGTGCAACTACTGGACTCACTGCATCCCCAGTGGTGCCAGGGCACTCTCTGGACTCACAGCACTGCATCCCCATTGGGGCCAGTGTACTCTCTGGACTCACTGCACTGCATCACCAGAGGTGCCAGTGCACTCTCTGGACTCACTTCAGTGCATCCCCAGTGGTGCCAGTGCACTTTCTGGAGTCACTGCAGTGCATCCCCAGTTGTTCCATTGCACTCTCTGGACTCACTTCATTGGATCCCCAGTGGTGTCAGTGCACTCTCTGGACTCAGTGCAGTGCATCCCCAGTGGTGCCAGTGCACTCTCTGGACTGTGTGCACTGCATCCCCAATGGTGCCAGTGCACTCTATGTAGTCACTGCACTGCGTCCCCATTGCTGCCAGTGCACTCTCTGGACTCACTGCAGTGTATCCCAGTGGTGCCTCTGCACTCTCTGGACTCACTGCAGTGCATCCCCAGTGGTGCCAGTGCACTCTCTGTACTCACTGCAGTGCATTCCCAGTGGTGTCAGTGCACTCTCTGGACTCACTGCAGTGAATCTCCCTTGGTGCCAGTGCACTCTCTGGACTCACTGCACTGCATACCCAGTGGTGCCAATTCACTCTCTGGACTCACTGAACTGCATCCCCAGTGGTGCCAGTGCACTCTGTGGGCTCACTGAACTGCATCCCCAGTGGTGCCTGTGAAGTTTCTGGACTCACTGCAGTGCAACCCCAGTGGTGCCAATGTAGTCTCTGGACTCAAGGCACAGTAACCCCAGTGGTGCCAGTGCAATCTAAGGACTCACAGCAGTGCAGCTAAAATTGGTGCCAGTGCACTCTCTGGACTCACTGCACTGCATCCCCAGTTGTGCCAGTGCACTCTCTGGACTCACTGCACTACATCCTCTTTGGTGCCAGTGCACTCTCTGGACTCACTGCAGTGCATCCACTGTGGTGCCAGTGCACTCTCAGGACTCACTGCACTGCATCCCCAGTGGTGCCAGTGCACTCTCTGGACTCATTGAAGTGCATCCCCAGTGGAGCCATTGCTCTCTGTGGACTCACTGCACTGCATCCCCAGTGGAGCCAGAGCACTCTCTGGACTCACTGCAGTGCATCCCCAGTGGTGACAGTGCACTCTCTGTAGTCACTGCGCTGCATCCCCAGTGGTGACAATGCACTCTCTGGACTCACTGCACTGCATCCCCAGTGGTGCCAGTGCACTCTCTGGACTCACTGCAGTGTAACCCCTGCGGTGCCTGTGCACTCTGTGCTCTCAGTGCAATGCATCCCCAGTGGTGCCAGAGCACTCTCTGGACTCACTGCACTGCATCCCCAGTGGTGCCAGTGCACTCTCTGGACTCACTGCACTGCATCCCCAGTGGTGCCAGTGCACTGTCTGGACTCACTGCATCCCCAGTGGTGCCAGGGCACTCTCTGGACTCACAGCACTGCATCCCCATTGGGGCCAGTGTACTCTCTGGACTCACTGCACTGCATCACCAGCGGTGCCAGTGCACTCTCTGGACTCACTTCAGTGCATCCCCAGTGGTGCCAGTGCACTTTCTGGAGTCACTGCAGTGCATCCCCAGTTGTTCCATTGCACTCTCTGGACTCACTTCATTGGATCCCCAGTGGTGTCAGTGCACTCTCTGGACTCAGTGCAGTGCATCCCCAGTGGTGCCAGTGCACTCTCTGGACTGTGTGCACTGCATCCCCAATGGTGCCAGTGCACTCTATGTAGTCACTGCACTGCATCCCCATTGCTGCCAGTGCACTCTCTGGACTCACTGCAGTGTATCCCAGTGGTGCCTCTGCACTCTCTGGACTCACTGCAGTGCATCCCCAGTGGTGCCAGTGCACTCTCTGTACTCACTGCAGTGCATTCCCAGTGGTGTCAGTGCACTCTCTGGACTCACTGCAGTGAATCTCCCTTGGTGCCAGTGCACTCTCTGGACTCACTGCACTGCATCCCCAGTGGTGCCAATTCACTCTCTGGACTCACTGAACTGCATCCCCAGTGGTGCCAGTGCACTCTGTGGACTCACTGAACTGCATCGCCAGTGGTGCCTGTGAAGTTTCTGGACTCACTGCAGTGCAACCCCAGTGGTGCCAATGTAGTCTCTGGACTCAAGGCACAGTAACCCCAGTGGTGCCAGTGCAATCTAAGGACTCACAGCAGTGCAGCTAAAATTGGTGCCAGTGCACTCTCTGGACTCACTGCACTGCATCCCCAGTTGTGCCAGTGCACTCTCTGGACTCACTGCACTACATCCTCTTTGGTGCCAGTGCACTCTCTGGACTCACTGCAGTGCATCCACTGTGGTGCCAGTGCACTCTCAGGACTCACTGCACTGCATCCCCAGTGGTGCCAGAGCACTCTCTGAACTCATTGAAGTGCATCCCCAGTGGAGCCATTGCTCTCTGTGGACTCACTGCACTGCATCCCCAGTGGTGCCAGTGCACTCTCTGGACTCACTGCACTGCATCCCCAGTGGAGCCAGAGCACTCTCTGGACTCACTGCAGTGCATCCCCAGTGGTGACAGTGCACTCTCTGTAGTCACTGCGCTGCATCCCCAGTGGTGACAATGCACTCTCTGGACTCACTGTGCTGCATCCCCAGTGGTGCCAGTGCACTCTCTGGACTCACTGCAGTGTAACCCCTGCGGTGCCTGTGCACTCTGTGCTCTCAGTGCAATGCATCCCCAGTGGTGCCAGAGCACTCTCTGGACTCACTGCACTGCATCCCCTGTGGTGCCAGTACACTCTCTGGACTCACTGCAGTGCATCCCCTGTGGTGCCATTGCACTCTCAGGACTCACTGCACTGCATCCCCAGTGGTGCCAGTGTACTCTCTGGTCTCAGTGCACTGCTTCCCCAGTGGTGCCACTGCACTCTCTGGACTCACTGCACTGCATCCCCAGTGGTGCCAGTGCACTCTCTGGACTCACTGCAGTGCATCCCCTTTTGAGCCAGTGCACTCTCTGGACTCACTGCACTGCATCCCCAGTGGTGCCTCTGCACTCTCTAGAGTCACTGCACTGCATCCCCAGTGGTGCCAGTGCACTCTCTGGACTCACTGCAGTGCATCCCCAGTGGTGCCAGTCCACTCTCTGGACTCACTGCACTGCATCACCTGTGATGCCAGTGCACTCTCTGGACTCACTGCACTGCATCCCCAGTGGTGCCAGTGCACTCTCTGCACTCACTGCACTGCATCCCCAGTGCTGACAGTGCACTCTCTGGACTCACTGCACTGCATCCCCAGTGCTTACAGTGCACTCTCTGGACTCACTGCACTGCATCCCTAATGGTGCCAGTGCACTCTCTGGTCTCACTGCACTGCATCCCCAGTGGTGCCAGTGCACTCTCTGGACTCACTGTAGTGCATCCCCAGTGGTGCCAGTGCACTCTCTGGACTCACTGCACTGCATCCCCAGTGGTGCCAGTGCACTCTCTGGACTCACTGCATTGCATCCCCAGTGGTGCCAGTGTAGTCTCTGGACTCACAGCAGTGCATCCCCAGTGGTGCCAGTGCAACTACTGGACTCACTGCAGTGTAGCTCAGTGGTGCCAGAGCACTCTCTGGACTCACTGCACTGCATCCCCAGTGGTGCCAGTGCACTCTCTGGACTCACTGCACTGCATCCCCAGTGGTGCCAGTGCACTCTCTGGACTCACTGCAGTGCATCCCTTTTGGTGCCTTTGCACTCTCAGGACTCACTGCACTGCATCCCCAGTGGTGCCAGTGCACTCTCTGGAGTCACAGCACTGCATCCCCAGTGGTGCCAGTGCACTCTCTGGACTCACTGCATTGCATCCCCAGTTGTGCCAGTGTAGTCTCTGGACTCACAGCAGTGCATCCCCATTGGGGCCAGTGTACTCTCTGGACTCACTGCACTGCATCACCAGCGGTGCCAGTGCACTCTCTGGACTCACTGCACTGCATCCCCAGTGGTGCCAGTGCACTCTCTGGACTCACTGCAATGTATCGCCATTGGAGCCGGTGCACTCTCTGGAATCACTAAACTGCATCCCCAGTGGTGCCAGTGCACTCTCTGGACTCACTGCACTGCATCCCCAGTGGTGCCAGTGCACTGTCTGGACTCACTGCATCCCCAGTGGTGCCAGGGCACTCTCTGGACTCACAGCACTGCATCCCCATTGGGGCCAGTGTACTCTCTGGACTCACTGCACTGCATCACCAGCGGTGCCAGTGCACTCTCTGGACTCACTGCAGTGCTTCCCCAGTGGTGCCAGTGCACTCTCTGGACTCACTGCAGTGCTTCCCCAGTGGTGCCAGTGCACTCTCTGGACTCACTGCACTGCATCCCCAGTGGTGCCAGTGCACTGTCTGGACTCACTGCACTGCATCCCCAGTGGTGCCAGTGCACTGTCTGGACTCACTGCATCCCCAGTGGTGCCAGGGCACTCTCTGGACTCACAGCACTGCATCCCCAGTGGTGCCAGTGCACTCTCTGCACTCACTGCACTGCATCCCCAGTGTTCCCCGAGCACTCTCTGGACTCACTGCAGTGCATCCCCAGTGGTGCCAGTGCACTCTCTGGACTCACTGCAGTGCATCCCCAGTGGTGCCAGTGCACTCTCTGGACTCACTGCAGTGCATCCCCAGTGGTGCCAGTGCACTCTCTGGACTCACTGCAGTGCATCCCCAGTGGAGCCAGTGCACTCTCTGGACTCACTGCACTGCATTCCCAGTGGTGCCAGTGCACTCTCTGGACCCACTGCAGTGCATCCCCAGTGGTGCCAGTGCACTCTCTGGACTCACTGCAGTGCATCCCCAGTGGAGCCAGTGCACTCTCTGGACTCACTGCACTGCATCCCCAGTGGTGCCAGTGCACTCTCTGGACCCACTGCAGTGCATCACCACTGGTGCCAGTGCACTCTCTGGACTCACTGCACTGCATCCCTAATGGTGCCAGTGCACTCTCTGTAGTCACTGCACTGCGTCCCCAGTGGTGCCAGTGCACTCTCTGGACTCACTGCAGTGTATCCCCTGTGGTGCCAGTGCACTCTGTGGACTCACTGCAGTGCATCCCTGTGGTGCCAGTGCACTCTCTGGACTCAACTGCACTGCATCCCCAGTGGTGCCACTGCACTCTCTGGACTCACTGCACTGAATTGGTGCCAGGGCACTCTCCGGACTCACTGCAGTGCATCCGCAGTGGTGCCAGTGCACTCTTTCGAGTCACTGCAGTGCATCCCCAGTGGTGCCAGTGCACTCTCTGGACTCACTGCACTGCATCCCCAGTGGTGCCAGTGCACTCTCTGCACTCACTGCACTGCATCCCCAGTGTTCCCCGAGCACTCTCTGGACTCACTGCAGTGCATCCCCAGTGGTGCCAGTGCACTCTCTGGACTCACTGCAGTGCATCCCCAGTGGTGCCAGTGCACTCTCTGGACTCACTGCACTGCATCCCCAGTGGTGCCACTGCACTCTCTGGACTCACTGCACTGCATCACCATTGGTGCCAGGGCACTCTCCGGACTCACTGCAGTGCATCCGCAGTGGTGCCAGTGCACTCTTTCGAGTCACTGCACTGCATCCCCATTAATTCCAGTGCATTCTCTGGACTCATTGCAGTGCATCCCCAGTGGTGCCAGTGCACTCTCTGGACTCACTGCACTGCATCCCCAGTGGTGACAGTGCACTCTCTGGACTCACTGCACTGCATCCAAAGTGCTGACAGTGCACTCTCTGGACTCACTGCAGTGCATCCCCAGTGGTGCCAGTGCACTCTCCGGACTCACTGCACTGCATCCCTAATGGTGCCAGTGCACTCTCTGGACTCACTGCAGTGCATCCCCAGTGGTTCCAGTGCACTCTGGACTCACTGCACTGCATCCCCAGTGGTGCCAGTGCACTCTCTGCACTCACTGCACTGCATCCCCGGTGTTCCCAGAGCACTCTCTGGACTCACCGAGGTGCATCCCCAGTGGTGCCAGTGCACTCTCTGGACTCACTGCACTGCATCCCCAGTGGTGCCAGTGCACTCTCTGGACTCATTGCAGTGCAGCCTCTGAGGTGCCAGTGTACTCTCTGGACTCACTGCACTGCATCCCCAGTGGTGACAGTGCACTCTCTGGAATCACTGCAGTGCTTCCCCGGTAGTGCCAGTGCACTCTCTGGACTCACTGCACTGCATCCCCAGTGGTTCCAGTGCACTCTCTGGACTCACTGCAGTGCATCCCCAGTGGTGCCAGTGTACTCTCTGGACTCACTGCACTGCATCCCCAGTGGTGCCAGTGCACTCTCTGGACCCACTGCAGTGCATCCCCACTGGTGCCAGTGCACTCTCTGGACTCACTGCACTGCATCCCCAATGGTGCCAGTGCACTCTCTGTAGTCACTGCACTGCGTCCCCAGTGGTGCCAGTGCACTCTCTGGACTCACTGCAGTGTATCCCCTGTGGTGCCAGTGCACTCTGTGGACTCACTGCACTGCATCCCAGTGGTGCCAGTGCACTCTCTGGACTCACTGCACTGCATCCCCAAGGTGCCAGTGCACTCTCTGGACTCAACTGCACTGCATCCCCAGTGCTGCCAGTGCACTCTCTGGACTCACTGCAGTGCATCCCCAGTGGTGCCAGTGCACTCTCTGGACTCACTGCACTGCATCACCATTGGTGCCAGGGCACTCTCCGGACTCACTGCAGTGCATCCGCAGTGGTGCCAGTGCACTCTCTGGACTCACTGCACTGCATCCCCAGTGGTGCCAGTGCACTCTCTGGAATCACTGCAGTGCATCCCCAGTGGTGCCAGTGCACTCTCTGGACTCACTGCACTGCATCCCCAGTGGTGCCAGTGCACTCTCTGGACTCACTGCATTGCATCCCCAGTGGTGCCAGTGCACTCTCTGGACTCACTGCACTGCATCCCCAGTGGTGCCACTGCACTCTCTGGACTCACTGCACTGCATCACCATTGGTGCCAGTGCACTCTCCGGACTCACTGCAGTGCATCCGCAGTGGTGCCAGTGCACTCTTTTGAGTCACTGCAGTGCATCCCCAGTGGTGCCAGTGCACTCTCTGGACTCACTGCACTGATTCACCAGTGGTGCCAGAGCACTCTCTGGAATCACTGCAGTGCATCCCCAGTGGTGCCAGTGCACTCTCTGGACTCACTGCACTGCATCCCCAGTGGTGCCAGTGCACTCTCTGGACTCACTGCATTGCATCCCCAGTGGTGCCAGTGCACTCTCTGGACTCACTGCACTGCATCCCCAGTGGTGCCACTGCACTCTCTGGACTCACTGCACTGCATCACCATTGGTGCCAGTGCACTCTCCGGACTCACTGCAGTGCATCCGCAGTGGTGCCAGTGCACTCTTTTGAGTCACTGCAGTGCATCCCCAGTGGTGCCAGTGCACTCTCTGGACTCACTGCACTGCATCCCCAGTGGTGCCAGTGCACTCTCTGCACTCACTGCACTGCATCCCCAGTGCTGACAGTGCACTCTCTGGACTCACTGCACTGCATCCCCAGTGCTGACAGTGCACTCTCTGGACTCACTGTAGTGCATCCCCTGTGCTGCCAGTGCACTCTCTGGACTCACTGCAGTGCATCCCCAGTGGTGCCAGTGCACTCTCTGGACTCACTGCAGTGCATCCCCAGTGGTGCCAGTGCACTCTCTGGACTCACTGCACTGCATCCCCAGAGGTGCCAGTGCACTCTCTGGACTCACTGCACTTCATCCCCAGTGGTGCCAGTGCACTCTCTGGACTCACTGCATTGCATCCCCAGTGGTGCCAGTGACCTCTCTGGACTCACTGCAGTGTATCCCAGTGGTGCCACTGCACTCTCTGCACTCACTGCACTGCATCACCATTGGTGCCAGGGCACTCTCCGGACTCACTGCAGTGCATCCGCAGTGGTGCCAGTGCACTCTTTCGAGTCACTGCAGTGCATCCCCAGTGGTGCCAGTGCACTCTCTGGACTCACTGCACTGCATCCCCAGTGGTGCCAGTGCACTCTCTGCACTCACTGCACTGCATCACCATTGGTGCCAGGGCACTCTCCGGACTCACTGCAGTGCATCCGCAGTGGTGCCAGTGCACTCTTTCGATTCACTGCACTGCATCCCCATTAGTTCCAGTGCATTCTCTGGACTCATTGCAGTGCATCCCCAGTGGTGCCAGTGTACTCTCTGGACTCACTGCACTGCATCCCCAGTGGTGCCAGTGCACTCTCTGGACTCACTGCACTGCATCCCCAGTGCTGACTGTGCACTCTCTGGACTCACTGCACTGCATCCCCAGTGCTGACAGTGCACTCTCTGGACTCACTGCAGTGCATCCCCAGTGGTGCCAGTGCACTCTCTGGACTCACTGCACTGCATCCCCAGTGGTGCCAGTGCACTCTCTGGACTCACGGCAGTGCATCCCCAGTGGTGCCAGTGCACTCTCTGGACTCACTGCACTGCATCCCTAATGGTGCCAGTGCACTCTCTGGACTCACTGCAGTGCATCCCCAGTGGTGCCAGTGCACTCTCTGGACTCACTGCACTGCATCCCCAGTGGTGCCAGTGCACTCTCTGGACTCACTGCACTGCATCCCCAGTGGTGCCAGTGCACTCTCTGGACTCACTGCAGTGCAGCCCCTGAGGTGCCAGTGTACTCTCTGGACTCACTGCACTGCATCACCAGTGGTGCCAGTGCACTCTCTGGAATCACTGCAGTGCATCCCCAGTAGTGCCAGTGCACTCTCTGGACTCACTGCACTGCATCCCCAGTGGTGCCAGTGCACTCTCTGGACTCACTGCACTGCATCCCCAGTGGTGCCAGTGCATTCTCTGGACTCACTGCAGTGCATCCCCATTGGTGCCAGTGCAGTCTCTGGAGTCACTGCAGTGCATCCCCAGTGGTGCCAGTGCACTCTCTGGACTCACTGCACTGCATCCCCAGTGCTGACAGTGCACTCTCTGGACTCACTGCACTGCATCCCCAGTGGTGCCAGTGTACTCTCTGGTCTCAGTGCACTGCTTCCCCAGTGGTGCCACTGCACTCTCTGGACTCACTGCAGTGCATCCCCAGTGGTGCCAGTGCACTCTCTGGACTCACTGCAGTGCATCCCCTTTTGTGCCAGTGCACTCTCTGGACTCACTGCATTGCATCCCCAGTGGTGCCAGTGCACTCTCTAGAGTCACTGCACTGCATCCCCAGTGGTGCCAGTGCACTCTCTGGACTCACTGCAGTGCATCCCCAGTGGTGCCAGTCCACTCTCTGGACTCACTGCACTGCATCACCTGTGATGCCAGTGCACTCTCTGGACTCACTGCACTGCATTACCAGTGCTTACAGTGCACTCTCTGGACTCACTGCACTGCATCCCCAGTGGTGCCAGTGCACTCTCTGCACTCACTGCAGTGCATCCCCAGTGGTGCCAGTGCACTCTCTGGACTCACTGCACTGCATCCCCAGTGCTTACAGTGCACTCTCTGGACTCACTGCACTGCATCCCCAGTGGTGCCAGTGCACTCTCTGGACTCACTGTAGTGCATCCCCATTGGTGCCAGTGCACTCTCTGGACTCACTGTACTGCATCCCCAGTGGTGCCAGTGCACTCTCTGGACTCACTGCAGTGCATGCCTTTTGGTGCCTTTGCACTCTCAGGACTCACTGCACTGCATCCCCAGTGGTGCCAGTGCACTCTCTGGAGTCACAGCACTGCATCCCCAGTGGTGCCAGTGCACTCTCTGGACTCACTGCATTGCATCCCCAGTGGTGCCAGTGTAGTCTCTGGACTCACAGCAGTGCATCCCCAGTGGTGCCAGTGCAACTACTGGACTCACTGCAGTGTAGCTCAGTGGTGCCAGAGCACTCTCTGGACTCACTGCACTGCATCCCCAGTGGTGCCAGTGCACTGTCTGGACTCACTGCATCCCCAGTGGTGCCAGGGCACTCTCTGGACTCACAGCACTGCATCCCCATTGGGGCCAGTGTACTCTCTGGACTCACTGCACTGCATCACCAGCGGTGCCAGTGCACTCTCTGGACTCACTTCAGTGCATCCCCAGTGGTGCCAGTGCACTTTCTGGAGTCACTGCAGTGCATCCCCAGTTGTTCCATTGCACTCTCTGGACTCACTTCATTGGATCCCCAGTGGTGTCAGTGCACTCTCTGGACTCAGTGCAGTGCATCCCCAGTGGTGCCAGTGCACTCTCTGGACTGTGTGCACTGCATCCCCAATGGTGCCAGTGCACTCTATGTAGTAAGTGCACTGCGTCCCCATTGCTGCCAGTGCACTCTCTGGACTCACTGCAGTGTATCCCAGTGGTGCCTCTGCACTCTCTGGACTCACTGCAGTGCATCCCCAGTGGTGCCAGTGCACTCTCTGTACTCACTGCAGTGCATTCCCAGTGGTGTCAGTGCACTCTCTGGACTCACTGCAGTGAATCTCCCTTGGTGCCAGTGCACTCTCTGGACTCACTGCACTGCATCCCCAGTGGTGCCAATTCACTCTCTGGACTCACTGAACTGCATCCCCAGTGGTGCCAGTGCACTCTGTGGACTCACTGCACTGCATCCCCAGTGGTGCCTGTGAAGTTTCTGGACTCACTGCAGTGCAACCCCAGTGGTGCCAATGTAGTCTCTGGACTCAAGGCACAGAAACCCCAGTGGTGCCAGTGCAATCTAAGGACTCACAGCAGTGCAGCTAAAATTGGTGCCAGTGCACTCTCTGGACTCACTGCACTGCATCCCCAGTTGTGCCAGTGCACTCTCTGGACTCACTGCACTACATCCTCTTTGGTGCCAGTGCACTCTCTGGACTCACTGCAGTGCATCCACTGTGGTGCCAGTGCACTCTCAGGACTCACTGCACTGCATCCCCAGTGGTGCCAGTGCACTCTCTGGACTCATTGAAGTGCATCCCCAGTGGAGCCATTGCTCTCTGTGGACTCACTGCACTGCATCCCCAGTGGTGCCAGTGCACTCTCTGGACTCACTGCACTGCATCCCCAGTGGAGCCAGAGCACTCTCTGGACTCACTGCAGTGCATCCCCAGTGGTGACAGTGCACTCTCTGTAGTCACTGGGCTGCATCCCCAGTGGTGACAATGCACTCTCTGGACTCACTGTGCTGCATCCCCAGTGGTGCCAGTGCACTCTCTGGACTCACTGCAGTGTAACCCCTGCGGTGCCTGTGCACTCTGTGCTCTCAGTGCAATGCATCCCCAGTGGTGCCAGAGCACTCTCTGGACTCACTGCACTGCATCCCCTGTGGTGCCAGTACACTCTCTGGACTCACTGCAGTGCATCCCCTGTGGTGCCATTGCACTCTCAGGACTCACTGCACTGCATCCCCAGTGGTGCCAGTGCACTCTCTGGACTCACTGCACTGCATCCCCAGTGGTGCCAGTGCACTCTCTGGACTCACTGCAGTGCATCCCCTTTTGTGCCAGTGCACTCTCTGGACTCACTGCACTGCATCCCCAGTGGTGCCAGTGCACTCTCTAGAGTCACTGCACTGCATCCCCAGTGGTGCCAGTGCACTCTCTGGACTCACTGCAGTGCATCCCCAGTGGTGCCAGTCCACTCTCTGGACTCACTGCACTGCATCACCTGTGATGCCAGTGCACTCTCTGGACTCACTGCAGTGCATCCACTGTGGTGCCAGTGCACTCTCAGGACTCACTGCACTGCATCCCCAGTGGTGCCAGTGCACTCTCTGGACTCATTGAAGTGCATCCCCAGTGGAGCCATTGCTCTCTGTGGACTCACTGCACTGCATCCCCAGTGGTGCCAGTGTACTCTCTGGTCTCAGTGCACTGCTTCCCCAGTGGTGCCACTGCACTCTCTGGACTCACTGCACTGCATCCCCAGTGGTGCCAGTGCACTCTCTGGACTCACTGCAGTGCATCCCCTTTTGTGCCAGTGCACTCTCTGGACTCACTGCACTGCATCCCCAGTGGTGCCAGTGCACTCTCTAGAGTCACTGCACTGCATCCCCAGTGGTGCCAGTGCACTCTCTGGACTCACTGCAGTGCATCCCCAGTGGTGCCAGTCCACTCTCTGGACTCACTGCACTGCATCACCTGTGATGCCAGTGCACTCTCTGGACTCACTGCAGTGCATCCACTGTGGTGCCAGTGCACTCTCAGGACTCACTGCACTGCATCCCCAGTGGTGCCAGTGCACTCTCTGGACTCATTGAAGTGCATCCCCAGTGGAGCCATTGCTCTCTGTGGACTCACTGCACTGCATCCCCAGTGGTGCCAGTGCACTCTCTGGACTCACTGCACTGCATCCCCAGTGGAGCCAGAGCACTCTCTGGACTCACTGCAGTGCATCCCCAGTGGTGACAGTGCACTCTCTGTAGTCACTGGGCTGCATCCCCAGTGGTGACAATGCACTCTCTGGACTCACTGTGCTGCATCCCCAGTGGTGCCAGTGCACTCTCTGGACTCACTGCAGTGTAACCCCTGCGGTGCCTGTGCACTCTGTGCTCTCAGTGCAATGCATCCCCAGTGGTGCCAGAGCACTCTCTGGACTCACTGCACTGCATCCCCTGTGGTGCCAGTACACTCTCTGGACTCACTGCAGTGCATCCCCTGTGGTGCCATTGCACTCTCAGGACTCACTGCACTGCATCCCCAGTGGTGCCAGTGTACTCTCTGGTCTCAGTGCACTGCTTCCCCAGTGGTGCCACTGCACTCTCTGGACTCACTGCACTGCATCCCCAGTGGTGCCAGTGCACTCTCTGGACTCACTGCAGTGCATCCCCTTTTGTGCCAGTGCACTCTCTGGACTCACTGCACTGCATCCCCAGTGGTGCCAGTGCACTCTCTAGAGTCACTGCACTGCATCCCCAGTGGTGCCAGTGCACTCTCTGGACTCACTGCAGTGCATCCCCAGTGGTGCCAGTCCACTCTCTGGACTCACTGCACTGCATCACCTGTGATGCCAGTGCACTCTCTGGACTCACTGCACTGCATCCCCAGTGGTGCCAGTGCACTCTCTGCACTCACTGCACTGCATCCCCAGTGCTGACAGTGCACTCTCTGGACTCACTGCACTGCATCCCCAGTGCTTACAGTGCACTCTCTGGACTCACTGCACTGCATCCCCAGTGGTGCCAGTGCACTCTCTGGTCTCACTGCACTGCATCCCCAGTGGTGCCAGTGCACTCTCTGGACTCACTGTAGTGCATCCCCAGTGGTGCCAGTGCATTCTCTGGACTCACTGCACTGCATCCCCAGTGGTGCCAGTGCACTCTCTGGACTCACTGCATTGCATCCCCAGTGGTGCCAGTGTAGTCTCTGGACTCACAGCAGTGCATCCCCAGTGGTGCCAGTGCAACTACTGGACTCACTGCAGTGTAGCTCAGTGGTGCCAGAGCACTCTCTGGACTCACTGCACTGCATCCCCAGTGGTGCCAGTGCACTCTCTGGACTCACTGCACTGCATCCCCAGTGGTGCCAGTGCACTCTCTGGACTCACTGCAGTGCATCCCTTTTGGTGCCTTTGCACTCTCAGGACTCACTGCACTGCATCCCCAGTGGTGCCAGTGCACTCTCTGGAGTCACAGCACTGCATCCCCAGTGGTGCCAGTGCACTCTCTGGACTCACTGCATTGCATCCCCAGTGGTGCCAGTGTAGTCTCTGGACTCACAGCAGTGCATCCCCAGTGGTGCCAGTGCAACTACTGGACTCACTGCAGTGTAGCTCAGTGGTGCCAGAGCACTCTCTGGACTCACTGCACTGCATCCCCAGTGGTGCCAGTGCACTCTCTGGACTCACTGCACTGCATCCCCAGTGGTGCCAGTGCACTCTCTGGACTCACTGCAATGTATCGCCATTGGAGCCGGTGCACTCTCTGGAATCACTAAACTGCATCCCCAGTGGTGCCAGTGCACTGTCTGGACTCACTGCAATGTATCGCCATTGGTGCCAGGGCACTCTCCGGACTCACTGCAGTGCATCCGCAGTGGTGCCAGTGCACTCTTTCGAGTCACTGCACTGCATCCCCATTAGTTCCAGTGCATTCTCTGGACTCATTGCAGTGCATCCCCAGTGGTGCCAGTGCACTCTCTGGACTCACTGCACTGCATCCCCAGTGGTGCCAGTGCACTCTCTGGACTCACTGCAGTGCATCCCCAGTGCTGACAGTGCACTCTCTGGACTCACCGCACTGCATCCCCAGTGCTGACAGTGCACTCTCTGGACTCACTGCACTGCATCCCCAGTGCTGACAGTGCACTCTCCGGACTCACTGCACTGCATCCCTAATGGTGCCAGTGCACTCTCTGGACTCACTTCAGTGCATCCCCAGTGGTGCCAGTGCACTTTCTGGAGTCACTGCAGTGCATCCCCAGTTGTTCCATTGCACTCTCTGGACTCACTTCATTGGATCCCCAGTGGTGTCAGTGCACTCTCTGGACTCAGTGCAGTGCATCCCCAGTGCTGCCAGTGCACTCTCTGGACTGTGTGCACTGCATCCCCAATGGTGCCAGTGCACTCTATGTAGTCACTGCACTGCGTCCCCATTGCTGCCAGTGCACTCTCTGGACTCACTGCAGTGTATCCCAGTGGTGCCTCTGCACTCTCTGGACTCACTGCAGTGCATCCCCAGTGGTGCCAGTGCACTCTCTGTACTCACTGCAGTGCATTCCCAGTGGTGTCAGTGCACTCTCTGGACTCACTGCAGTGAATCTCCCTTGGTGCCAGTGCACTCTCTGGACTCACTGCACTGCATCCCCAGTGGTGCCAATTCACTCTCTGGACTCACTGAACTGCATCCCCAGTGGTGCCAGTGCACTCTGTGGACTCACTGCACTGCATCCCCAGTGGTGCCTGTGAAGTTTCTGGACTCACTGCAGTGCAACCCCAGTGGTGCCAATGTAGTCTCTGGACTCAAGGCGCAGTAACCCCAGTGGTGCCAGTGCAATCTAAGGACTCACAGCAGTGCAGCTAAAATTGGTGCCAGTGCACTCTCTGGACTCACTGCACTGCATCCCCAGTTGTGCCAGTGCACTCTCTGGACTCACTGGACTACATCCTCTTTGGTGCCAGTGCACTCTCTGGACTCACTGCAGTGCATCCACTGTGGTGCCAGTGCACTCTCAGGACTCACTGTACTGCATCCCCAGTGGTGCCAGTGCACTCTCTGGACTCACTGCACTGCATCCCCAGTGGAGCCAGAGCACTCTCTGGACTCACTGCAGTGCATCCCCTGTGGTGACAGTGCACTCTCTGTAGTCACTGCGCTGCATCCCCAGTGGTGACAATGCACTCTCTGGACTCACTGTGCTGCATCCCCAGTGGTGCCAGTGCACTCTCTGGACTCACTGCATTGTAACCCCTGCGGTGCCTGTGCACTCTGTGCTCTCAGTGCAATGCATCCCCAGTGGTGCCAGAGCACTCTCTGGACTCACTGCACTGCATCCCCTGTGGTGCCAGTGCACTCTCTGGACTCACTGCAGTGCATCCCCAGTGGTGACAGTGCACTCTCTGGACTCACTGCAGTGCATCCCCTGTGGTGCCATTGCACTCTCAGGACTCACTGCACTGCATCCCCAGTGGTGCCAGTGTACTCTCTGGTCTCAGTGCACTGCTTCCCCAGTGGTGCCACTGCACTCTCTGGACTCACTGCACTGCATCCCCAGTGGTGCCAGTGCACTCTCTGGACTCACTGCAGTGCATCCCCTTTTGTGCCAGTGCACTCTCTGGACTCACTGCAGTGCATCCCCAGTGGTGCCAGTGCACTCTCTAGAGTCACTGCACTGCATCCCCAGTGGTGCCAGTGCACTCTCTGGACTCACTGCAGTGCATCCCCAGTGGTGCCAGTCCACTCTCTGGACTCACTGCACTGCATCACCTGTGATGCCAGTGCACTCTTGGACTCACTGCACTGCATCCCCAGTGGTGCCAGTGCACTCTCTGCACTCACTGCACTGCATCCCCAGTGCTGACAGTGCACTCTCTGGACTCACTGCACTGCATCCCCAGTGCTTACAGTGCACTCTCCGGACTCACTGCACTGCATCCCCAGTGGTGCCAGTGCACTCTCTGGACTCACTGCAGTGCATCCCTTTTGGTGCCTTTGCACTCTCAGGACTCACTGCACTGCATCCCCAGTGGTGCCAGTGCACTCTCTGGAGTCACAGCACTGCATCCCCAGTGGTGCCAGTGCTCTCTCTGGACTCACTGCATTTCATCCCCAGTGGTGCCAGTGTAGTCTCTGGACTCACAGCAGTGCATCCCCAGTGGTGCCAGTGCAACTACTGGACTCACTGCAGTGTAGCTCAGTGGTGCCAGAGCACTCTCTGGACTCACTGCACTGCATCCCCAGTGGTGCCAGTGCACTCTCTGGACTCACTGCACTGCATCCCCAGTGGTGCCAGTGCACTGTCTGGACTCACTGCAATGTATCGCCATTGGAGCCGGTGCACTCTCTGGAATCACTAAACTGCATCCCCAGTGGTGCCAGAGAACACTCTGTTCTCACTGCAGTGCATCCCCAGTGGTGCCAGTGCACTGTCTGGACTCACTGCATCCCTATTGGTGCCAGGGCACTCTCTGGACTCACAGCACTGCATCCCCATTGGGGCCAGTGTACTCTCTGGACTCACTGCACTGCATCACCAGCGGTGCCAGTGCACTCTCTGGACTCACTTCAGTGCATCCCCAGTGGTGCCAGTGCACTTTCTGGAGTCACTGCAGTGCATCCCCAGTTGTTCCATTGCACTCTCTGGACTCACTGCATTGGATCCCCAGTGGTGTCAGTGCACTCTCTGGACTCAGTGCAGTGCATCCCCAGTGGTGCCAGTGCACTCTCTGGACTGCAGTGCACTGCATCCCCAATGGTGCCAGTGCACTCTATGTAGTCACTGCACTGCGTTCCCATTGCTGCCAGTGCACTCTCTGGACTCACTGCAGTGTATCCCAGTGGTGCCTCTGCACTCTCTGGACTCACTGCAGTGCATCCCCAGTGGTGCCAGTGTACTCTCTGTACTCACTGCAGTGCATTCCCAGTGGTGTCAGTGCACTCTCTGGACTCACTGCAGTGAATCTCCCTTGGTGCCAGTGCACTCTCTGGACTCACTGCACTGCATCCCCATTGGTGCCAGTTCACTCTCTGGACTCACTGAACTGCATCCCCAGTGGTGCCAGTGCACTCTGTGGACTCACTGCACTGCATCCCCAGTGGTGCCTGTGAAGTTCCTGGACTCACTGCAGTGCAACCCCAGTGGTGCCAATGTAGTCTCTGGACTCAAGGCACAGTAACCCCAGTGGTGCCAGTGCAATCTAAGGACTCACAGCAGTGCAGCTAAAATCGGTGCCAGTGCACTCTCTGGACTCACTGCACTGCATCCCCAGTGGTGCCAGTGCACTCTCTGGACTCACTGCACTGCATCCCCAGTGGTGCCAGTGCACTCTCTGGACTCACTGCACTGCATCCCCAGTGGTGCCAGTGCACTCTCTGGACTCACTGCAGTGCATCCCCAGTGGTGCCAGTGCACTCTCTGGACTCACTGCACTGCATCCCCAGTGGTGCCAGTGCACTCTCTGGACTCACTGCACTTCATCCCCAGTGGTGCCAGTGCACTCTCTGGACTCACTGCATTGAATCCCCAGTGGTGCCAGTGCACTCTCTGGACTCACTGCACTGCATCCCCAGTGGTGCCACTGCACTCTCTGGACTCACTGCACTGCATCACCATTGGTGCCAGGGCACTCTCCGGACTCACTGCAGTGCATCCGCAGTGGTGCCAGTGCACTCTCTGCACTCACAGCACTGCATCCCCAGTGTTCCCCGAGCACTGTCTGGACTCACTGCAGTGCATCCCCAGTGGTGCCAGTGCACTCTCTGGACTCACTGCAGTGCATCCCCAGTGGTGCCAGTGCACTCTCTGGACTCACTGCACTGCATCCCCAGTGGTGCCACTGCACTCTCTGGACTCACTGCACTGCATCACCATTGGTGCCAGTGCACACTCTGGACTCACTGCACTGCATCCCCAGTGCTGACAGTGCACTCTCTGGACTCACCGCACTGCATCCCCAGTGCTGACAGTGCACTCTCTGGACTCACTGCACTGCATCCCCAGTGCTGACAGTGCACTCTCCGGACTCACTGCACTGCATCCCTAATGGTGCCAGTGCACTCTCTGGACTCACTGCAGTGCATCCCCAGTGGTGCCAGTGCACTCTCTGGACTCACTGCACTGCATCCCCAGTGGTGCCACTGCACTCTCTGGACTCACTGCACTGCATCACCATTGGTGCCAGGGCACTCTCCGGACTCACTGCAGTGCATCCGCAGTGGTGCCAGTGCACTCTTTCGAGTCACTGCACTGCATCCCCATTAGTTCCAGTGCATCCTCTGGACTCATTGCAGTGCATCCCCAGTGGTGCCAGTGCACTCTCTGGACTCACTGCACTGCATCCCCAGTGGTGCCAGTGCACACTCTGGACTCACTGCACTGCATCCCCAGTGCTGACAGTGCACTCTCTGGACTCACCGCACTGCATCCCCAGTGCTGACAGTGCACTCTCTGGACTCACTGCACTGCATCCCCAGTGCTGACAGTGCACTCTCCGGACTCACTGCACTGCATCCCTAATGGTGCCAGTGCACTCTCTGGACTCACTGCAGTGCATCCCCAGTGGTTCCAGTGCACTCTCTGGACTCACTGCACTGCATCCCCAGTGGTGCCAGTGCACTCTCTGCACTCACTGCACTGCATCCCCGGTGTTCCCAGAGCACTCTCTGGACTCACCGAGGTGCATCCCCAGTGGTGCCAGTGCACTCTCTGGAATCACTGCACTGCATCCCCAGTGGTGCCAGTGCACTCTCTGGACTCACTGCAGTGCAGCCCCTGAGGTGCCAGTGTACTCTCTGGACTCACTGCATTGCATCCCCAGTGATGACAGTGCACTCTCTGGAATCACTGCAGTGCATCCCCGGTAGCGCCAGTGCACTCTCTGGACTCACTGCACTGCATCCCCAGTGGTGCCAGTGCACTCTCTGCACTCACTGCAGTGCATCCCCAGTGGTGCCAGTGCACTCTCTGGACTCACTGCACTGCATCCCCTGTGGTGCCAGTACACTCTCTGGACTCACTGCAGTGCATCCCCAGTGGTGCCAGTGTACTCTCTGGACTCACTGCACTGCATCACCAGCGGTGCCAGTGCACTCTCTGGACTCACTGCAGTGTATCCCCAGTGGTGCCAGTGCACTTTCTGGAGTCACTGCAGTGCATCCCCTTTTGTGCCAGTGCACTCTCTGCACTCACTGCACTGCATCCCCAGAAGTGCCAGTGCACTCTCTGGACTCAGTGCAGTGCATCCCCAGTGGTGCCAGTGCACTCTCTGGACTCACTGCACTGCTTCCCCAGTGGTGCCAGTGCACTCTCTGCACTCACTGCACTGCATCACCATTGGTGCCAGGGCACTCTCCGGACTCACTGCAGTGCATCCGCAGTGGTGCCAGTGCACTCTTTCGATTCACTGCACTGCATCCCCATTAGTTCCAGTGCATTCTCTGGACTCATTGCAGTGCATCCCCAGTGGTGCCAGTGTACTCTCTGGACTCACTGCACTGCATCCCCAGTGGTGCCAGTGCACTCTCTGGACTCACTGCACTGCATCCCCAGTGCTGACAGTGCACTCTCTGGACTCACTGCACTGCATCCCCAGTGCTGACAGTGCACTCTCTGGACTCACTGCAGTGCATCCCCAGTGGTGCCAGTGCACTCTCTGGACTCACTGCACTGCATCCCCAGTGGTGCCAGTGCACTCTCTGGACTCACGGCAGTGCATCCCCAGTGGTGCCAGTGCACTGTCTGGACTCACTGCACTGCATCCCTAATGGTGCCAGTGCACTCTCTGGACTCACTGCAGTGCATCCCCAGTGGTGCCAGTGCACTCTCTGGACTCACTGCACTGCATCCCCAGTGGTGCCAGTGCACTCTCTGGACTCACTGCACTGCATCCCCAGTGGTGCCAGTGCACTCTCTGGACTCACTGCAGTGCAGCCCCTGAGGTGCCAGTGTACTCTCTGGACTCACTGCACTGCATCCCCAGTGGTGCCAGGGCACTCTCTGGAATCACTGCAGTGCATCCCCAGTAGTGCCAGTGCACTCTCTGGACTCACTGCACTGCATCCCCAGTGGTGCCAGTGCACTCTCTGGACTCACTGCACTGCATCCCCAGATTGCCAGTGCATTCTCTGGACTCACTGCAGTGCATCCCCATTGGTGCCAGTGCACTCTTTCGAGTCACTGCAGTGCATCCCCAGTGGTGCCAGTGCACTCTCTGGACTCACTGCACTGCATCACCAGTGCTGACAGTGCACTCTCTGGACTCACTGCACTTCATCCCCAGTGGTGCGAGTGTACTCTCTGGTCTCAGTGCACTGCTTCCCCAGTGGTGCCACTGCACTCTCTGGACTCACTGCACTGCATCCCCAATGGTGCCAGTGCACTCTCTGGACTCACTGCAGTGCATCCCCTTTTGTGCCAGTGCACTCTCTGGACTCACTGCACTGCATCCCCAGTGGTGCCAGTGCACTCTCTAGAGTCACTGCACTGCATCCCCAGTGGTGCCAGTGCACTCTCTGGACTCACTGCAGTGCATCCCCAGTGGTGCCAGTCCACTCTCTGGACTCACTGCACTGCATCACCTGTGATGCCAGTGCACTCTCTGGACTCACTGCACTGCATTACCAGTGGTTACAGTGCACTCTCTGGACTCACTGCACTGCATCCCCAGTGGTGCCAGTGCACTCTCTGCACTCACTGCACTGCATCCCCAGTGATGACAGTGCACTCTCTGGACTCACTGCACTGCATCCCCAGTGCTTACAGTGCACTCTCTGGACTCACTGCACTGCATCCCCAGTGGTGCCAGTGCACTCTCTGGACTCACTGTAGTGCATCCCCAGTGGTGCCAGTGCACTCTCTGGACTCACTGTACTGCATCCCCAGTGGTGCCAGTGCACTCTCTGGACTCACTGCAGTGCATCCCTTTTGGTGCCTTTGCACTCTCAGGACTCACTGCACTGCATCCCCAGTGGTGCCAGTGCACTCTCTGGAGTCACAGCACTGCATCCCCAGTGGTGCCAGTGCACTCTCTGGACTCACTGCATTGCATCCCCAGTGGTGCCAGTGTAGTCTCTGGACTCACAGCAGTGCATCCCCAGTGGTGCCAGTGCAACTACTGGACTCACTGCAGTGTAGCTCAGTGGTGCCAGAGCACTCTCTGGACTCACTGCACTGCATCCCCAGTGGTGCCAGTGCACTCTCTGGACTCACTGCACTGCATCCCCAGTGGTGCCAGTGCACTGTCTGGACTCACTGCAATGTATCGCCATTGGAGCCGGTGCACTCTCTGGAATCACTAAACTGCATCCCCAGTGGTGCCAGAGAACACTCTGTTCTCACTGCAGTGCATCCCCAGTGGTGCCAGTGCACTGTCTGGACTCACTGCATCCCCAGTGGTGCCAGGGCACTCTCTGGACTCACAGCACTGCATCCCCATTGGGGCCAGTGTACTCTCTGGACTCACTGCACTGCATCACCAGCGGTGCCAGTGCACTCTCTGGACTCACTTCAGTGCATCCCCAGTGGTGCCAGTGCACTTTCTGGAGTCACTGCAGTGCATCCCCAGTTGTTCCATTGCACTCTCTGGACTCACTTCATTGGATCCCCAGTGGTGTCAGTGCACTCTCTGGACTCAGTGCAGTGCATCCAAAGTGGTGCCAGTGCACTCTCTGGACTGTGTGCACTGCATCCCCAATGGTGCACTCTATGTAGTCACTGCACTGCGTCCCCATTGCTGCCAGTGCACTCTCTGGACTCACTGCAGTGTATGCCAGTGGTGCCTCTGCACTCTCTGGACTCACTGCAGTGCATCCCCAGTGGTGCCAGTGCACTCTCTGTACTCACTGCAGTGCATTCCCAGTGGTGTCAGTGCACTCTCTGGACTCACTGCAGTGAATCTCCCTTGGTGCCAGTGCACTCTCTGGACTCACTGCACTGCATCCCCAGTGGTGCCAATTCACTCTCTGGACTCACTGAACTGCATCCCCAGTGGTGCCAGTGCACTCTGTGGACTCACTGCACTGCATCCCCAGTGGTGCCTGTGAAGTTTCTGGACTCACTGCAGTGCAACCCCAGTGGTGCCAATGTAGTCTCTGGACTCAAGGCACAGTAACCCCAGTGGTGCCAGTGCAATCTAAGGACTCACAGCAGTGCAGCTAAAATTGGTGCCAGTGCACTCTCTGGACTCACTGCACTGCATCCCCAGTTGTGCCAGTGCACTCTCTGGACTCACTGCACTACATCCTCTTTGGTGCCAGTGCACTCTCTGGACTCACTGCAGTGCATCCACTGTGGTGCCAGTGCACTCTCAGGACTCACTGCACTGCATCCCCAGTGGTGCCAGTGCACTCTCTGGACTCATTGAAGTGCATCACCAGTGGAGCCTTTGCTCTCTGTGGACTCACTGCACTGCATCCCCAGTGGTGCCAGTGCACTCTCTGGACTCACTGCACTGCATCCCCAGTGGAGCCAGAGCACTCTCTGGACTCACTGCAGTGAATCCACAGTGGTGACAGTGCACTCTCTGTAGTCACTGCGCTGCATCCCCAGTGGTGACAATTCACTCTCTGGACTCACTGTGCTGCATCCCCAGTGGTGCCAGTGCACTCTCTGGACTCACTGCAGTGTAACCCCTGCGGTGCCTGTGCACTCTGTGCTCTCAGTGCAATGCATCCCTAGTGGTGCCAGAGCACTCTCTGGACTCACTGCACTGCATCCCCTGTGGTGCCAGTACACTCTCTGGACTCACTGCAGTGCATCCCCTGTGGTGCCATTGCACTCTCAGGACTCACTGCACTGCATCCCCAGTGGTGCCAGTGTACTCTCTGGTCTCAGTGCACTGCTTCCCCAGTGGTGCCACTGCACTCTCTGGACTCACTGCACTGCATCCCCAGTGGTGCCAGTGCACTCTCTGGACTCACTGCAGTGCATCCCCTTTTGTGCCAGTGCACTCTCTGGACTCACTGCACTGCATCCCCAGTGGTGCCAGTGCACTCTCTAGAGTCACTGCACTGCATCCCCAGTGGTGCCAGTGCACTCTCTGGACTCACTGCAGTGCATCCCCAGTGGTGCCAGTCCACTCTCTGGACTCACTGCACTGCATCACCTGTGATGCCAGTGCACTCTCTGGACTCACTGCACTGCATCCCCAGTGGTGCCAGTGCACTCTCTGCACTCACTGCACTGCATCCCCAGTGCTGACAGTGCACTCTCTGGACTCACTGCACTGCATCCCCAGTGCTTACAGTGCACTCTCTGGACTCACTGCAGTGCATCCCCAGTGGTGCCAGTGCACTCTCTGGTCTCACTGCACTGCATCCCCAGTGGTGCCAGTGCACTCTCTGGACTCACTGTAGTGCATCCCCAGTGGTGCCAGTGCACTCTCTGGACTCACTGCACTGCATCCCCAGTGGTGCCAGTGCACTCTCTGGACTCACTGCATTGCATCCCCAGTGGTGCCAGTGTAGTCTCTGGACTCACAGCAGTGCATCCCCAGTGGTGCCAGTGCAACTACTGGACTCACTGCAGTGTAGCTCAGTGGTGCCAGAGCACTCTCTGGACTCACTGCACTGCATCCCCAGTGGTGCCAGTGCACTCTCTGGACTCACTGCACTGCATCCCCAGTGGTGCCAGTGCACTGTCTGGACTCACTGCAATGTATCGCCATTGTAGCCGGTGCACTCTCTGGAATCACTAAACTGCATCCCCAGTGGTGCCAGAGAACACTCTGTTCTCACTGCAGTGCATCCCCAGTGGTGCCAGTGCACTGTCTGGACTCACTGCATCCCTAGTGGTGCCAGGGCACTCTCTGGACTCACAGCACTGCATCCCCATTGGGGCCAGTGTACTCTCTGGACTCACTGCACTGCATCACCAGCGGTGCCAGTGCACTCTCTGGACTCACTGCACTGCATCCCCAGTGCTGACAGTGCACTTTCTGGAGTCACTGCAGTGCATCCCCAGTTGTTCCATTGCACTCTCTGGACTCACTGCATTGGATCCCCAGTGGTGTCAGTGCACTCTCTGGACTCAGTGCAGTGCATCCCCAGTGGTGCCAGTGCACTCTCTGGACTGCAGTGCACTGCATCCCCAATGGTGCCAGTGCACTCTATGTAGTCACTGCACTGCGTTCCCATTGCTGCCAGTGCACTCTCTGGACTCACTGCAGTGTATCCCAGTGGTGCCTCTGCACTCTCTGGACTCACTGCAGTGCATCCCCAGTGGTGCCAGTGCACTCTCTGTACTCACTGCAGTGCATTCCCAGTGGTGTCAGTGCACTCTCTGGACTCACTGCAGTGAATCTCCCTTGGTGCCAGTGCACTCTCTGGACTCACTGCACTGCATCCCCATTGGTGCCAGTTCACTCTCTGGACTCACTGAACTGCATCCCCAGTGGTGCCAGTGCACTCTGTGGACTCACTGCACTGCATCCCCAGTGGTGCCTGTGAAGTTCCTGGACTCACTGCAGTGCAACCCCAGTGGTTCCAATGTAGTCTCTGGACTCAAGGCACAGTAACCCCAGTGGTGCCAGTGCAATCTAAGGACTCACAGCAGTGCAGCTAAAATCGGTGCCAGTGCACTCTCTGGACTCACTGCACTGCATCCCCAGTGGTGCCAGTGCACTCTCTGGACTCACTGCACTGCATCCCCAGTGGTGCCAGTGCACTCTCTGGACTCACTGCACTGCATCCCCAGTGGTGCCAGTGCACTCTCTGGACTCACTGCAGTGCATCACCAGTGGTGCCAGTGCACTCTCTGGACTCACTGCACTGCATCCCCAGTGGTGCCAGTGCACTCTCTGGACTCACTGCACTTCATCCCCAGTGGTGCCAGTGCACTCTCTGGACTCACTGCATTGAATCCCCAGTGGTGCCAGTGCACTCTCTGGACTCACTGCACTGCATCCCCAGTGGTGCCACTGCACTCTCTGGACTCACTGCACTGCATCACCATTGGTGCCAGGGCACTCTCCGGACTCACTGCAGTGCATCCGCAGTGGTGCCATTGCACTCTCTGGACTCACTGCACTGCATCCCCAGTGGTGCCAGTGCACTCTCTGCACTCACAGCACTGCATCCCCAGTGTTCCCCGAGCACTGTCTGGACTCACTGCAGTGCATCCCCAGTGGTGCCAGTGCACTCTCTGGACTCACTGCAGTGCATCCCCAGTGGTGCCAGTGCACTCTCTGGACTCACTGCACTGCATCCCCAGTGGTGCCACTGCACTCTCTGGACTCACTGCACTGCATCACCATTGGTGCCAGTGCACTGTCTGGACTCACTGCAGTGCATCCGCAGTGGTGCCAGTGCACTCTTTCGAGTCACTGCACTGCATCCCCATTAGTTCCTGTGCATTCTGTGGACTCATTGCAGTGCATCCCCAGTGGTGCCAGTGCACTCTCTGGACTCACTGCACTGCATCCCCAGTGGTGCCAGTGCACTCTCTGGACTCACTGCACTGCATCCCCAGTGCTGACAGTGCACTCTCTGGACTCACCGCACTGCATCCCCAGTGCTGACAGTGCACTCTCTGGACTCACTGCACTGCATCCCCAGTGGTGCCAGTGCACTCTCTGGACTCACTGCACTGCATCCCTAATGGTGCCAGTGCACTCTCTGGACTCACTGCAGTGCATCCCCAGTGGTTCCAGTGCACTCTCTGGACTCACTGCACTGCATCCCCAGTGGTGCCAGTGCACTCTCTGCACTCACTGCACTGCATCCCCGGTGTTCCCAGAGCACTCTCTGGACTCACCGAGGTGCATCCCCAGTGGTGCCAGTGCACTCTCTGGACTCACTGCACTGCATCCCCAGTGGTGCCAGTGCACTCTCTGGACTCACTGCAGTGCAGCCCCTGAGGTGCCAGTGTACTCTCTGGACTCACTGCATTGCATCCCCAGTGATGACAGTGCACTCTCTGGAATCACTGCAGTGCATCCCCGGTAGCGCCAGTGCACTCTCTGGACTCACTGCACTGCATCCCCAGTGGTGCCAGTGCACTCTCTGCACTCACTGGAGTGCATCCCCAGTGGTGCCAGTGCACTCTCTGGACTCACTGCACTGCATCCCCTGTGGTGCCAGTACACTCTCTGGACTCACTGCAGTGCATCCCCAGTGGTGCCAGTGTACTCTCTGGACTCACTGCACTGCATCACCAGCGGTGCCAGTGCACTCTCTGGACTCACTGCAGTGCATCCCCAGTGGTGCCAGTGCACTTTCTGGAGTCACTGCAGTGCATCCCCTTTTGTGCCAGTGCACTCTCTGCACTCACTGCACTGCATCCCCAGAAGTGCCAGTGCACTCTCTGGACTCACTGCACTGCATCCCCAGTGGTGCCAGTGCACTCTCTGGACTCACTGCACTGCTTCCCCACTGGTGCCAGTACACTCTCTGGACTCACTGCACTGCATCCCCAGTGGTGCCAGTGCACTCTCTGGACTCACTGCAGTGCATCACCAGTGGTGCCAGTGCACTCTCTGGAGTCACTGTACTGCATTCCCAGTGGTGCCAGTGCACTCTTTGGACTCACTGCACTGCATCCCCAGTGGTGCCAGTGCACTCTCTGGACCCACTGCAGTGCATCCCCAGTGGTGCCAGTGCACTCTCTGGACTCACTGCACTGCATTCCCAGTGGTGCCAGTGCACTCTTTGGACTCACTGCACTGCATCCCCAGTGGTGCCAGTGCACTCTCTGGACTCACTGCAGTGTATCCCCTGTGGTGCCAGTGCACTCTGTGGACTCACTGCACTGCATCCCAGTGGTGCCAGTGCACTCTCTGGACTCACTGCACTGCATCCCCAAGGTGCCAGTGCACTCTCTGGACTCAACTGCACTGCATCCCCATTGCTGCCAGTGCACTCTCTGGACTCACTGCATTGCATCCCCAGTGGTGCCAGTGCACTCTCTGGACTCACTGCACTGCATCCCCAGTGGTGCCACTGCACTCTCTGGACTCACTGCACTGCATCACCATTGGTGCCAGTGCACTCTCCGGACTCACTGCACTGCATCCCCAGTGCTGACAGTGCACTCTCTGGACTCACTGCAGTGCATCCGCAGTGGTGCCAGTGCACTCTTTTGAGTCACTGCAGTGCATCCCCAGTGGTGCCAGTGCACTCTCTGGACTCACTGCAGTGCATACCCAGTGGTGCCAGTGCACTCTCTGCACTCACTGCACTGCATCCCCAGTGTTGACAGTGCACTCTCTGGACTCACTGTAGTGCATCCCCAGTGCTGCCAGTGCACTCTCTGGACTCACTGCAGTGCATCCCCAGTGGTGCCAGTGCACTCTCTGGACTCACTGCAGTGCATCCCCAGTGGTGCCAGTGCACTCTCTGGACTCACTGCACTGCATCCCCAGAGGTGCCAGTGCACTCTCTGGACTCACTGCACTTCATCCCCAGTGGTGCCAGTGCACTCTCTGGACTCACTGCATTGAATCCCCAGTGGTGCCAGTGCACTCTCTGGACTCACTGCACTGCATCCCCAGTGGTGCCACTGCACTCTCTGGACTCACTGCACTGCATCACCATTGGTGCCAGGGCACTCTCTGGACTCACTGCAGTGCATCCGCAGTGGTGCCAGTGCACTCTTTCGAGTCACTGCAGTGCATCCCCAGTGGTGCCAGTGCACTCTCTGGACTCACTGCACTGCATCCCCAGTGGTGCCAGTGCACTCTCTGCACTCACTGCACTGCATCCCCAGTGTTCCCAGAGCACTCTCTGGACTCACTGCAGTGCATCCGCAGTGGTGCCAGTGCACTCTCTGGACTCACTGCAGTGCATCACCAGTGGTGCCACTGCACTCTCTGGACTCACTGCACTGCATCACCATTGGTGCCAGGGCACTCTCCGGACTCACTGCAGTGCATCCGCAGTGGTGCCAGTGCACTCTTTCGATTCACTGCACTGCATCCCCATTAGTTCCAGTGCATTCTCTGGACTCATTGCAGTGCATCCCCAGTGCTGCCAGTGCACTCTCTGGACTCACTGCACTGCATCCCCAGTGGTGCCAGTGCACTCTCTGGACTCACTGCAGTGCATCCCCAGTGCTGACAGTGCACTCTCTGGACTCACTGCACTGCATCCCCAGTGGTGCCAGTGCACTGTCTGGACTCACTGCAGTGCATCCCCAGTGGTGCCAGTGCACTCTCTGGACTCACTGCACTGCATCCCCAGTGGTGCCAGTGCACTCTCTGGACTCACGGCAGTGCATCCCCAGTGGTGCCAGTGCACTCTCTGGACTCACTGCACTGCATCCCTAATGGTGCCAGTGCACTCTCTGGACTCACTGCAGTGCATCCCCAGTGGTGCCAGTGCACTCTCTGGACTCACTGCACTGCATCCCCAGTGGTGCCTGTGCACTCTCTTGAGTCACTGCACTGCAACCCCAGTGGAGCCAGTGCACTCTAAGGACTAACTGCACTGCACACCCAGTGGTGCCAGTGCACTCTCTGGAATCACTGCACTGCATCCCCAGTGGTGCCAGTGCACTCTCTAGAGTCACTGCAGTGCATCCCCAGTGGTGCCAGTGCACTCTCTGGACTCACTGCACTGCATCCCCAGTGGTGCCACTGCACTCTCTGGACTCACTGCACTGCATCAACATTGGTGCCAGGGCACTCTCCGGACTCACTGCAGTGCATCCGCAGTGGTGCCAGTGCACTCTTTCGAGTCACTGCACTGCATCCCCATTAGTTCCAGTGCATTCTCTGGACTCATTGCAGTGCATCCCCAGTGGTGCCAGTGCACTCTCTGGACTCACTGCACTGCATCCCCAGTGGTGCCAGTGCACTCTCTGGACTCACTGCACTGCATCCCCAGTGCTGACAGTGCACTCTCTGGACTCACCGCACTGCATCCCCAGTGCTGACAGTGCACTCTCTGGACTCACTGCACTGCATCCCCAGTGGTGCCAGTGCACTCTCCGGACTCACTGCACTGCATCCCCAGTGGTGCCAGTGCACTCTTTGGACTCACTGCACTGCATCCCCAGAAGTGCCAGTGCACTCTCTGGACTCAGTGCAGTGCATCCCCAGTGGTGCCAGTGCACTCTCTGGACTCACTGCACTGCTTCCCCACTGGTGCCAGTGCACTCTCTGGACTCACTGCACTGCATCCCCAGTGGTGCCAGTGCACTCTCTGGACTCACTGCAGTGCATCACCAGTGGTGCCAGTGCACTCTCTGGAGTCACTGCACTGCATCCCCAGTGGTGCCAGTGCACTCTCTGGACTCACTGCACTGCATTCCCAGTGGTGCCAGTGCACTCTTTGGACTCACTGCACTGCATCCCCAGTGGTGCCAGTGCACTCTCTGGACCCACTGCAGTGCATCCCCACTGGTGCCATTGCACTCTCTGGACTCACTGCAGTGCATCCCCAATGGTGCCAGTGCACTCTCTGTAGTCACTGCACTGCGTCCCCAGTGGTGCCAGTGCACTCTCTGGACTCACTGCAGTGTATCCCCTGTTGTGCCAGTGCACTCTGTGGACTCACTGCACTGCATCCCAGTGGTGCCAGTGCACTCTCTGGACTCACTGCACTGCATCCCCAAGGTGCCAGTGCACTCTCTGGACTCAACTGCACTGCATCCCCATTGCTGCCAGTGCACTCTCTGGACTCACTGCAGTGCATCCGCAGTGGTGCCAGTGCACTCTTTCGAGTCACTGCAGTGCATCCCCAGTGGTGCCAGTGCACTCTCTGGACTCACTGCACTGCATCCCCAGTGGTGCCAGTGCACTCTCTGGAATCACTGCACTGCATCCCCAGTGGTGCCACTGCACTCTCTGGACTCACTGCACTGCATCCCCAGTGGTGCCAGTGCACTCTCTGGACTCACTGCATTGCATCCCCAGTGGTGCCAGTGCACTCTCTGGACTCACTGCCCTGCATCCCCAGTGGTGCCACTGCACTCTCTGGACTCACTGCACTGCATCACCATTGGTGCCAGTGCACTCTCCGGACTCACTGCACCGCATCCCCAGTGCTGACAGTGCACTCTCTGGACTCACTGCAGTGCATCCGCAGTGGTGCCAGTGCACTCTTTTGAGTCACTGAAGTGCATCACCAGTGGTGCCAGTGCACTCTCTGGACTCACTGCAGTGCATCCCCAGTGGTGCCAGTGCACTCTCTGCACTCACTGCACTGCATCCCCAGTGTTGACAGTGCACTCTCTGGACTCACTGTAGTGCATCCCCAGTGCTGCCAGTGCACTCTCTGGACTCACTGCAGTGCATCCCCAGTGGTGCCAGTGCACTCTCTGGACTCACTGCAGTGCATCCCCAGTGGTGCCAGTGCACTCTCTGGACTCACTGCACTGCATCCCCAGAGGTGCCAGTGCACTCTCTGGACTCACTGCACTTCATCCCCAGTGGTGCCAGTGCACTCTCTGGACTCACTGCATTGAATCCCCAGTGGTGCCAGTGCACTCTCTGGACTCACTGCACTGCATCCCCAGTGGTGCCAGGGCACTCTCTGGACTCACTGCACTGCATCACCATTGGTGCCAGGGCACTCTCCGGACTCACTGCAGTGCATCCCCAGTGGTGCCAGTGCACTCTCTGGACTCACTGCACTGCATCCCCAGTGGTGCCAGAGAACACTCTGTTCTCACTGCAGTGCATCCCCAGTGGTGCCAGTGCACTGTCTGGACTCACTGCATCCCCAGTGGTGCCAGGGCACTCTCTGGACTCACAGCACTGCATCCCCATTGGGGCCAGTGCACTCTCTGGACTCACTGCACTAAAACTCCAGTGGTGCCAGTGCAGTCTCTGGACTCACTGCACTGCATCCCCAGTGGTGCCAGTGCACTCTCTGGACTCACTGCAGTGCATCCCCAGTGGTGCCAGTGCACTCTCTGGACTCACTGCACTGCATCCCCTGTGGTGCCAGTACACTCTCTGGACTCACTGCAATGCATCACCAGCGGTGCCAGTGCACTCTCTGGACTCACTGCAGTGCATCCCCAGTGGTGCCAGTGCACTTTCTGGAGTCACTGCAGTGCATCCCCAGTGGTTCCATTGCACTCTCTGGACTCACTGCATTGGATCCCCAGTGGTGTCAGTGCACTCTCTGGACTCAGTGCAGTGCATCCCCAGTGGTGCCAGTGCACTCTCTGGACTCACTGCAGTGCATCCCCAGTGGTGCCAGTGCACTCTCTGGACTCACTGCACTGCATCCCCTGTGGTGCCAGTACACTCTCTGGACTCACTGCAGTGCATCCCCAGTGGTGCCAGTGTACTCTCTGGACTCACTGCACTTCATCCCCAGTGGTGCCAGTGCACTCTCTGGACTCACTGCATTGCATCTCCAGTGGTGCCAGTGCACTCTCTGGACTCACTGCACTGCATCCCCAGTGGTGCCACTGCACTCTCTGGACTCACTGCACTGCATCACCATTGGTGCCAGGGCACTCTCCTGACTCACTGCAGTGCATCCGCAGTGGTGCCAGTGCACTCTTTCGAGTCACTGCAGTGCATCCCCAGTGGTGCCAGTGCACTCTCTGGAATCACTGCACTGCATCCCCAGTGGTGCCAGTGCACTCTCTGCACTCACTGCACTGCATCCCCAGTGTTCCCCGAGCACTCTCTTGACTCACGGCAGTGCATCCCCAGTAGTGCCAGTGCACTCTCTGGACTCACTGCTGTGCATCCCCAGTGGTGCCACTGCACTCTCTGGACTCACTGCACTGCATCACCATTGGTGCCAGGGCACTCTCCGGACTCACTGCAGTGCATCCGCAGTGGTGCCAGTGCACTCTTTCGATTCACTGCACTGCATCCCCATTAGTTCCAGTGCATTCTCTGGACTCATTGCAGTGCATCCCCAGTGGTGCCAGTGCACTCTCTGGACTCACTGCACTGCATCCCCAGTGGTGCCAGTGCACTCTCTGGACTCACTGCACTACATCCCCAGTGCTGACAGTGCACTCTCTGGACTCACTGCACTGCATCCCCAGTGGTGCCAGTGCACTCTCTGGACTCACTGCAGTGCATCCCCAGTGGTGCCAGTGCACTCTCTGGACTCACTGCACTGCATCCCCAGTGGTGCCAGTGCACTCTCTGGACTCACGGCAGTGCATCCCCAGTGGTGCCAGTGCACTCTCTGGACTCACTGCACTGCATCCCTAATGGTGCCAGTGCACTCTCTGGACTCACTGCAGTGCATCCCCAGTGGTGCCAGTGCACTCTCTGGACTCACTGCACTGCATCCCCAGTGGTGCCTGTGCACTCTCTTGAGTCACTGCACTGCAACCCCAGTGGAGCCAGTGCACTCTAAGGACTAACTGCACTGCATACCCAGTGGTGCCAGTGCACTCTCTGGAATCACTGCACTGCATCCCCAGTGGTGCCAGTGCACTCTCTAGAGTCACTGCAGTGCATCCCCAGTGGTGCCAGTGCACTCTCTGGACTCACTGCACTGCATCCCCAGTGGTGCCACTGCACTCTCTGGACTCACTGCACTGCATCACCATTGGTGCCAGGGCACTCTCCGGACTCACTGCAGTGCATCCGCAGTGGTGCCAGTGCACTCTTTCGAGTCACTGCACTGCATCACCATTAGTTCCAGTGCATTCTCTGGACTCATTGCAGTGCATCCCCAGTGGTGCCAGTGCACTCTCTGGACTCACTGCACTGCATCCCCAGTGGTGCCAGTGCACTCTCTGGACTCACTGCACTGCATCCCCAGTGCTGACAGTGCACTCTCTGGACTCACCGCACTGCATCCCCAGTGCTGACAGTGCACTCTCTGGACTCACTGCACTGCATCCCCAGTGGTGCCAGTGCACTCTCCGGACTCACTGCACTGCATCCCTAATGGTGCCAGTGCACTCTCTGGACTCACTGCAGTGCATCCCCAGTGGTTCCAGTGCACTCTCTGGACTCACTGCACTGCATCCCCAGTGGTGCCAGTGCACTCTCTGCACTCACTGCACTGCATCCCCGGTGTTCCCAGAGCACTCTCTGGACTCACCGAGGTGCATCCCCAGTGGTGCCAGTGCACTCTCTGGACTCACTGCAGTGCATCCCCAGTGGTGCCAGTGCACTCTCTGGACTCACTGCAGTGCAGCCCCTGAGGTGCCAGTGTACTCTCTGGACTCACTGCATTGCATCCCCAGTGATGACAGTGCACTCTCTGGAATCACTGCAGTGCATCCCCGGTAGCGCCAGTGCACTCTCTGGACTCACTGCACTGCATCCCCAGTGGTGCCAGTGCACTCTCTGGACTCACTGCAGTGCATCCCCAGTGGTGCCAGTGCACTCTCTGGACTCACTGCACTGCATCCCCTGTGGTGCCAGTACACTCTCTGGACTCACTGCAGTGCATCCCCAGTGCTGACAGTGCACTCTCTGGACTCACTGCACTGCATCACCAGCGGTGCCAGTGCACTCTCTGGACTCACTGCAGTGCATCCCCAGTGGTGCCAGTGCACTTTCTGGACTCACTGCAGTGCATCCCCTTTTGTGCCAGTGCACTCTCTGCACTCACTGCACTGCATCCCCAGAAGTGCCAGTGCACTCTCTGGACTCAGTGCAGTGCATCCCCAGTGGTGCCAGTGCACTCTCTGGACTCACTGCACTGCATCCCCAGTGGTGCCAGTGCACTCTCTGGACTCACTGCACTGCATTCCCAGTGGTGCCAGTGCACTCTTTGGACTCACTGCACTGCATCCCCAGTGGTGCCAGTGCACTCTCTGGACCCACTGCAGTGCATCCCCACTGGTGCCATTGCACTCTCTGGACTCACTGCACTGCATCCCCAATGGTGTCAGTGCACTCTCTGTAGTCACTGCACTGCGTCCCCAGTGGTGCCAGTGCACTCTCTGGACTCACTGCACTGCATCACCAGTGGTGCCAGTGCACTCTCTGGACTCACTGCACTGCATCCCAGTGGTGCCAGTGCACTCTCTGGACTCACTGCACTGCATCCCCAAGGTGCCAGTGCACTCTCTGGACTCAACTGCACTGCATCCCCATTGCTGCCAGTGCACTCTCTGGACTCACTGCAGTGCATCCGCAGTGGTGCCAGTGCACTCTTTCGAGTCACTGCAGTGCATCCCCAGTGGTGCCAGTGCACTCTCTGGACTCACTGCAGTGCATCCACTGTGGTGCCAGTGCACTCTCTGGAATCACTGCACTGCATCCCCAGTGGTGCCACTGCACTCTCTGGACTCACTGCACTGCATCCCCAGTGGTGCCAGTGCACTCTCTGGACTCACTGCATTGCATCCCCAGTGGTGCCAGTGCACTCTCTGGACTCACTGCACTGCATCCCCAGTGGTGCCACTGCACTCTCTGGACTCACTGCACTGCATCACCATTGGTGCCAGTGCACTCTCCGGACTCACTGCACTGCATCCCCAGTGCTGACAGTGCACTCTCTGGACTCACTGCAGTGCATCCGCAGTGGTGCCAGTGCACTCTTTTGAGTCACTGCAGTGCATCCCCAGTGGTGCCAGTGCACTCTCTGGACTCACTGCAGTGCATCCCCAGTGGTGCCAGTGCACTCTCTGCACTCACTGCACTGCATCCCCAGTGTTGACAGTGCACTCTCTGGACTCACTGTAGTGCATCCCCAGTGCTGCCAGTGCACTCTCTGGACTCACTGCAGTGCATCCCCAGTGGTGCCAGTGCACTCTCTGGACTCACTGCAGTGCATCCCCAGTAGTGCCAGTGCACTCTGTGGACTCACTGCACTGCATCCCCAGAGGTGCCAGTGCACTCTCTGGACTCACTGCACTTCATCCCCAGTGGTGCCAGTGCACTCTCTGGACTCACTGCATTGAATCCCCAGTGGTGCCAGTGCACTCTCTGGACTCACTGCACTGCATCCCCAGTGGTGCCACTGCACTCTCTGGACTCACTGCACTGCATCCCCAGTGGTGCCACTGCACTCTCTGGACTCACTGCACTGCATCACCATTGGTGCCAGGGCACTCTCCGGACTTACTGCAGTGCATCCGCAGTGGTGCCAGTGCACTCTTTCGAGTCACTGCAGTGCATCCCCAGTGGTGCCAGTGCACTCTCTGGACTCACTGCACTGCATCCCCAGTGGTGCCAGTGCACTCTCTGCACTCACTGCACTGCATCCCCAGTGTTCCCAGAGCACTCTCTGGACTCACTGCAGTGCATCCCCAGTGGTGCCAGTGCACTCTCTGGACTCACTGCAGTGCATCACCAGTGGTGCCACTGCACTCTCTGGACTCACTGCACTGCATCACCATTGGTGCCAGGGCACTCTCCGGACTCACTGCAGTGCATCCACAGTGGTGCCAGTGCACTCTTTCGATTCACTGCACTGCATCCCCATTAGTTCCAGTGCATTCTCTGGACTCATTGCAATGCATCCCCAGTGGTGCCAGTGCACTCTCTGGACACACTGCACTGCATCCCCAGTGGTGCCAGTGCACTCTCTGGACTCACTGCACTGCATCCCCAGTGCTGACAGTGCACTCTCTGGACTCACTGCACTGCATCCCCAGTAGTGCCAGTGCACTCTCTGGACTCACTGCAGTGCATCCCCAGTGGTGCCAGTGCACTCTCTGGACTCACTGCACTGCATCCCCAGTGGTGCCAGTGCACTCTCTGGACTCACGGCAGTGCATCCCCAGTGGTGCCAGTGCACTCTCTGGACTCACTGCACTGCATCCCTAATGGTGCCAGTGCACTCTCTGGACTCACTGCAGTGCATCCCCAGTGGTGCCAGTGCACTCTCTGGACTCACTGCACTGCATCCCCAGTGGTGCCAGTGCACTCTCTGCACTCACTGCACTGCATCCCCGGTGTTCCCAGAGCACTCTCTGGACTCACCGATGTGCATCCCCAGTGGTGCCAGTGCACTCTCTGGACTCACTGCACTGCATCCCCAGTGGTGCCAGTGCACTCTCTGGACTCACTGCAGTGCAGCCCCTGAGGTGCCAGTGTACTCTCTGGACTCACTGTACTGCATCCCCAGTGGTGCCAGTGCACTCTCTGGAATCACTGCTGTGCATCCCCAGTAGTGCCAGTGCACTCTCTGGACTCACTGCACTGCATCCCCAGTGGTGCCTGTGCACTCTCTTGAGTCACTGCACTGCAACCCCAGTGGAGCCAGTGCACTCTAAGGACTAACTGCACTGCATACCCAGTGGTGCCAGTGCACTCTCTGGAATCACTGCACTGCATCCCCAGTGGTGCCAGTGCACTCTCTAGAGTCACTGCACTGCATCCCCAGTGGTGCCAGTGCACTCTCTGGACTCACTGCAGTGCATCCCCAGTGGTGCCAGTGCACTCTCTGGTTTCACTGCACTGCATCACCAGTGCTGACAGTGCACTCTCTGGACTCACTGCACTGCATCACCAGTGGTGCCAGTGCACTCTCTGGACTCACTGCACTGCATCCCCAGTGGTGCCAGTGCACTCTCTGGACTCACTGCACTGCATCCCCAGTGCTGACAGTGCACTCTCTGGACTCACTGCAGTGCATCCCCAGTGGTGCCAGTGCACTCTCTGGACTCACTGCACTACATCCCCTGTGGTGCCAGTACACTCTCTGGACTCACTGCAGTGCATCCCCAGTGGTGCCAGTGTACTCTCTGGACTCACTGCACTTCATCCCCAGTGGTGCCAGTGCACTCTCTGGACTCACTGCATTGCATCCCCAGTGGTGCCAGTGCACTCTCTGGACTCACTGCACTGCATCCCCAGTGGTGCCACTGCACTCTCTGTACTCACTGCACTGCATCACCGTTGGTGCCAGGGCACTCTCCTGACTCACTGCAGTGCATCCGCAGTGGTGCCAGTGCACTCTTTCGAGTCACTGCAGTGCATCCCCAGTGGTGCCAGTGCACTCTCTGGACTCACTGCACTGCATCCCCAGTGGTGCCAGTGCACTCTCTGCACTCACTGCACTGCATCCCCAGTGTTCCCCGAGCACTCTCTGGACTCACTGCAGTGCATCCCCAGTGGTGCCAGTGCACTCTCTGTACTCACTGCACTGCATCACCGTTGGTGCCAGGGCACTCTCCTGACTCACTGCAGTGCATCCCCAGTGGTGCCACTGCACTCTCTGGACTCACTGCACTGCATCACCATTGGTGCCAGGGCACTCTCCGGAATCACTGCAGTGCATCCGCAGTGATGCCAGTGCACTCTTTCGATTCACTGCACTGCATCCCCATTAGTTCCAGTGCATTCTCTGGACTCATTGCAGTGCATCCCCAGTGCTGCCAGTGCACTCTCTGGACTCACTGCACTGCATCCCCAGTGGTGCCAGTGCACTCTCTGGACTCACTGCAGTGCATCACCAGTGGTGCCACTGCACTCTCTGGACTCACTGCACTGCATCACCATTGGTGCCAGGGCACTCTCCGGACTCACTGCAGTGCATCCGCAGTGGTGCCAGTGCACTCTTTCGATTCACTGCACTGCATCCCCATTAGTTCCAGTGCATTCTCTGGACTCATTGCAATGCATCCCCAGTGGTGCCAGTGCACTCTCTGGACTCACTGCACTGCCTCCCCAGTGGTGCCAGTGCACTCTCTGGACTCACTGCACTGCATCCCCAGTGCTGACAGTGCACTCTCTGGACTCACTGCACTGCATCCCCAGTAGTGCCAGTGCACTCTCTGGACTCACTGCAGTGCATCCCCAGTGGTGCCAGTGCACTCTCTGGACTCACTGCACTGCATCCCCAGTGGTGCCAGTGCACTCTCTGGACTCACGGCAGTGCATCCCCAGTAGTGCCAGTGCACTCTCTGGACTCACTGCACTGCATCCCTAATGGTGCCAGTGCACTCTCTGGACTCACTGCAGTGCATCCCCCGTGGTGCCAGTGCACTCTCTGGACTCACTGCACTGCATCCCCAGTGGTGCCAGTGCACTCTCTGCACTCACTGCACTGCATCCCCAGTGGTGCCAGTGCACTCTCTGGACTCACTGCAGTGCAGCCCCTGAGGTGCCAGTGTACTCTCTGGACTCACTGTACTGCATCCCCAGTGGTGCCAGTGCACTCTCTGGAATCACTGCTGTGCATCCCCAGTAGTGCCAGTGCACTCTCTGGACTCACTGCACTGCATCCCCAGTGGTGCCTGTGCACTCTCTTGAGTCACTGCACTGCAACCCCAGTGGAGCCAGTGCACTCTAAGGACTAACTGCACTGCATACCCAGTGGTGCCAGTGCACTCTCTGGAATCACTGCACTGCATCCCCAGTGGTGCCAGTGCACTCTCTAGAGTCACTGCACTGCATCCCCAGTGGTGCCAGTGCACTCTCTGGACTCACTGCAGTGCATCCCCAGTGGTGCCAGTGCACTCTCTGGTTTCACTGCACTGCATCACCAGTGCTGACAGTGCACTCTCTGGACTCACTGCACTGCATCACCAGTGGTGCCAGTGCACTCTCTGGACTCACTGCACTGCATCCCCAGTGGTGCCAGTGCACTCTCTGGACTCACTGCACTGCATCCCCAGTGCTGACAGTGCACTCTCTGGACTCACTGCAGTGCATCCCCAGTGGTGCCAGTGCACTCTCTGGACTCACTGCACTGCATCCCCTGTGGTGCCAGTACACTCTCTGGACTCACTGCAGTGCATCCCCAGTGGTGCCAGTGTACTCTCTGGACTCACTGCACTTCAACCCCAGTGGTGCCAGTGCACTCTCTGGACTCACTGCATTGCATCCCCAGTGGTGCCAGTGCACTCTCTGGACTCACTGCACTGCATCCCCAGTGGTGCCACTGCACTCTCTGTACTCACTGCACTGCATCACCGTTGGTGCCAGGGCACTCTCCTGACTCACTGCAGTGCATCCGCAGTGGTGCCAGTGCACTCTTTCGAGTCACTGCAGTGCATCCCCAGTGGTGCCAGTGCACTCTCTGGACTCACTGCACTGCATCCCCAGTGGTGCCAGTGCACTCTCTGCACTCACTGCACTGCATCCCCAGTGTTCCCCGAGCACTCTCTGGACTCACTGCAGTGCATCCCCAGTGGTGCCAGTGCACTCTCTGGACTCACTGCAGTGCATCCCCAGTGGTGCCACTGCACTCTCTGGACTCACTGCACTGCATCACCATTGGTGCCAGGGCACTCTCCGGACTCACTGCAGTGCATCCGCAGTGGTGCCAGTGCACTCTTTCGATTCACTGCACTGCATCCCCATTAGTTCCAGTGCATTCTCTGGACTCATTGCAGTGCATCCCCAGTGCTGCCAGTGCACTCTCTGGACTCACTGCAGTGCATCCCCAGTGGTGCCAGTGCACTCTCTGGACTCACTGCACTGCATCCCCAGTGCTGACAGTGCACTCTCTGGACTCACTGCAGTGCATCCCCAGTGCTGACAGTGCACTCTCTGGACTCACGGCAGTGCATCCCCAGTGGTGCCAGTGCACTCTCTGGACTCACTGCACTGCATCCCTAATGGTGCCAGTGCACTCTCTGGACTCACTGCAGTGCATCCCCAGTGGTGCCAGTGCACTCTCTGGACTCACTGCACTGCATCCCCAGTGGTGCCAGTGCACTCTCTGCACTCACTGCACTGCATCCCCGGTGTTCCCAGAGCACTCTCTGGACTCACCGATGTGCATCCCCAGTGGTGCCAGTGCACTCTCTGGACTCACTGCACTGCATCCCCAGTGGTGCCAGTGCACTCTCTGGACTCACTGCAGTGCAGCCCCTGAGGTGCCAGTGTACTCTCTGGACTCACTGCACTGCATCCCCAGTGGTGCCAGTGCACTCCCTGGAATCACTGCAGTGCATCCCCAGTAGTGCCAGTGCACTCTCTGGACTCACTGCACTGCATCCCCAGTGGTGCCTGTGCACTCTCTTGAGTCACTGCACTGCATCCCCAGTGGTGCCTGTGCACTCTCTTGAGTCACTGCACTGCATACCCAGTGGTGCCAGTGCACTCTCTGGACTCACTGCACTGCATCCCCAGTGGTTCCAGTGCACTCTCTGGATCACTGCACTGCATAACCATTGGTGCCAGGGCACTCTCCGGACTCACTGCAGTGCATCCCCAGTGGTGCCAGTGCACTCTTTCGAGTCACTGCACTGCATCCCCAGTGGTGCCAGTGCATTCTCTGGACTCACTGCAGTGCATCCCCATTGGTGCCAGTGCAGTCTCTGGAGTCACTGCACTGCATCCCCAGTGGTGCCAGTGCAACTACTGGACTCACTGCAGTGTAGCTCAGTGGTGCCAGAGCACTCTCTGGACTCACTGCACTGCATCCCCAGTGGTGACAGTGCACTCTCTGCACTCACTGCACTGCATCCCCAGTGGTGCCAGTGCACTGTCTGGACTCACTGCAATGTATCGCCATTGGAGCCGGTGCACTCTCTGGAAACACTAAACTGCATCCCCAGTGGTGCCAGAGAACACTCTGTTCTCACTGCAGTGCATCCCCAGTGGTGCCATTGCACTGTCTGGACTCACTGCATCCCCAGTGGTGCTAGGGCACTCTCTGGACTCACAGCACTGCATCCCCTTTGGGGCCAGTGCACTCTCTGGACTCACTGCACTAAAACCCCAGTGGTGTCACTGCAGTCTCTGGACTCACTGCACTGCATCCCCAGTGGTGCCAGTGCACTCTCTGGACTCAATGCAGTGCATCCCCAGTGGTGCCAGTGCACTCTCTGGACTCACTGCACTGCATCCCCTGTGGTGCCATTACATTCTCTGGACTCACTGCACTGCATTCCCAGTGGTGCCACTGCACTCTCGGACTCACTGCACTGCATCACCATTGGTGCCAGGGCACTCTCCGGACTCACTGCAGTGCATCCGCAGTGGTGCCAGTGCACTCTTTCGAGTCACTGCAGTGCATCCCCAGTGGTGCCAGTGCACTCTCTGGACTCACTGCACTGCATCCCCAGTGGTGCCAGTGCACTCTCTGCACTCACTGCACTGCATCCCCAGTGTTCCCCGAGCACTCTCTGGACTCACTGCAGTGCATCCCCAGTGGTGCCAGTGCACTCTCTGGAGTCACTGCAGTGCATCCCCAGTGGTGCCACTGCACTCTCTGGACTCACTGCACTGCATCACCATTGGTGCCAGTGCACTCTCCGGACTCACTGCAGTGCATCCGCAGTGGTGCCAGTGCACTCTTTCGATTCACTGCACTGCATCTCCATTAGTTCCAGTGCATTCTCTGGACTCATTGCAGTGCATCCCCAGTGGTGCCAGTGCACTCTCTGGACTCACTGCACTGCATCCCCAGTGGTGCCAGTGCACTCTCTGGACTCACTGCACTGCATCCCCAGTGCTGACAGTGCACTCTCTGGACTCACTGCAGTGCATCCCCAGTGGAGCCAGTGCACTCTCTGCACTCACGGCACTGCATCCCCAGTGGTGCCAGTGCACTCTCTGGACTCACGGCAGTGCATCCCCAGTGGTGCCAGTGCACTCTCTGGACTCACTGCACTGCATCACCAATGGTGCCAGGGCACTCTCTGGACTCACCGATGTGCATCCCCAGTGGTGCCAGTGCACTCTCTGGACTCACTGCACTGCACTCCAGTGGTGCCAGTGCACTCTCTGGACTCACTGCACTGCATCCCCAGTGGTGCCAGTGCACTCTCTGGACTCACTGCACTGCATCCCCAGTGCTGACAGTGCACTCTCTGGACTCACTGCACTGCATCCCCAGTGCTGACAGTGCACTCTCTGGACTTACTGCAGTGCATCCCCAGTGGTGCCAGTGCACTCTCTGGACACACTGCACTGCATCCCCAGTGGTGCCAGTGCACTCTCTGGACTCACTGCACTGCATCCCTAATGGTGCCAGTGCACTCTCTGGACTCACTGCAGTGCATCCCCAGTGGTGCCAGTGCACTCTCTGGACTCACTGCACTGCATCCCCAGTGGTGCCAGTGCACTCTCTGCACTCACTGCACTGCATCCCCGGTGTTCCCAGAGCACTCTCTGGACTCACCGATGTGCATCCCCAGTGGTGCCAGTGCACTCTCTGGACTCACTGCACTGCATCCCCAGTGGTGCCAGTGCACTCTCTGGACTCACTGCAGTGCAGCCCCTGAGGTGCCAGTGTACTCTCTGGACTCACTGCACTGCATCCCCAGTGGTGCCAGTGCACTCCATGGAATCACTGCAGTGCATCCCCAGTAGTGCCAGTGCACTCTCTGGACTCACTGCACTGCATCCCCAGTGGTGCCTGTGCACTCTCTTGAGTCACTGCACTGCAACCCCAGTGGAGCCAGTGCACTCTATGGACTAACTGCACTGCATACCCAGTGGTGCCAGTGCACTCTCTGGACTCACTGCACTGCATCCCCAGTGGTTCCAGTGCACTCTCTGGATCACTGCACTGCATCACCATTGGTGCCAGGGCACTCTCCGGACTCACTGCAGTGCATCCCCAGTGGTGCCAGTGCACTCTTTCGAGTCACTGCACTGCATCCCCAGTGGTGCCAGTGCATTCTCTGGACTCACTGCAGTGCATCCCCATTGGTGCCAGTGCCCTCTCTGGAGTCACTGCACTGCATCCCCAGTGGTGCCAGTGCAACTACTGGACTCACTGCAGTGTAGCTCAGTGGTGCCAGAGCACTCTCTGGACTCACTGCACTGCATCCCCAGTGGTGACAGTGCACTCTCTGCACTCACTGCACTGCATCCCCAGTGGTGCCAGTGCACTGTCTGGACTCACTGCAATGTATCGCCATTGGAGCCGGTGCACTCTCTGGAAACACTAAACTGCATCCCCAGTGGTGCCCGAGAACACTCTGTTCTCACTGCAGTGCATCCCCAGTGGTGCCATTGCACTGTCTGGACTCACTGCATCCCCAGTGGTGCTAGGGCACTCTCTGGACTCACAGCACTGCATCCCCTTTGGGGCCAGTGCACTCTCTGGACTCACTGCACTAAAACCCCAGTGGTGTCACTGCAGTCTCTGGACTCACTGCACTGCATCCCCAGTGGTGCCAGTGCACTCTCTGGACTCAATGCAGTGCATCCCCAGTGGTGCCAGTGCACTCTCTGGACTCACTGCACTGCATCCCCTGTGGTGCCAGTACATTCTCTGGACTCACTGCACTGCATCCCCAGTGGTGCCACTGCACTCTCGGACTCACTGCACTGCATCACCATTGGTGCCAGGGCACTCTCCGGACTCACTGCAGTTCATCCGCAGTGGTGCCAGTGCACTCTTTCGAGTCACTGCAGTGCATCCCCAGTGGTGCCAGTGCACTCTCTGGACTCACTGCACTGCATCCCCAGTGGTGCCAGTGCACTCTCTGGACTCACTGCACTGCATCCCCAGTGCTGACAGTGCACTCTCTGGACTCACTGCACTGCATCCCCAGTGGTGCCAGTGCACTCTCTGCACTCACGGCACTGCATCCCCAGTGGTGCCAGTGCACTCTCTGGACTCACGGCAGTGCATCCCCAGTGGTGCCAGTGCACTCTCTGGACTCACTGCAGTGCATCCCCAATGGTGCCAGTGCACTCTCTGGACTCACTGCACTGCATCCCCAGTGGTGCCAGTGCACTCTCTGCACTCACTGCACTGCATCCCCGGTGTTCCCAGAGCACTCTCTGGACTCACCGATGTGCATCCCCAGTGGTGCCAGTGCACTCTCTGGACTCACTGCACTGCATCCCCAGTGGTGCCAGTGCACTCTCTGGACTCACTGCAGTGCAGCCCCTGAGGTGCCAGTGTACTCTCTGGACTCACTGCACTGCATCCCCAGTGGTGCCTGTGCACTCTCTTGAGTCACTGCACTGCATCACCATTGGTGCCAGGGCACTCTATGGACTAACTGCACTGCATACCCAGTGGTGCCTGTGCACTCTCTTGAGTCACTGTACTGCAACCCCAGTGGAGCCAGTGCACTCTATGGACTAACTGCACTGCATACCCAGTGGTGCCAGTGCACTCTCTGGAATCACTGCACTGCATCCCCAGTGGTGCCAGTGCACTCTCTGGACTCACTGCACTGCATCCCCAGTGGTGCCTGTGCACTCTCTTGAGTCACTGCACTGCAACCCCAGTGGAGCCAGTGTACTCTATGGACTAACTGCACTGCATCCCCAGTGGTGCCAGTGCAGTCTCTTTACTCCCTGCAGTGCATCCCTAGTGGAGCCAGTGCACTCTCTGGACTCACTGCAGTGCATCCCCAGTGGTTCCAGTGCACTCTCTGGACTCACTGCAGTGCATCCCCTGTGGTGCCAGTGCACTCTCTGGGCTCACTGCACTGCTCCAGCCGCGGCATCCGCTCCAGCCGCCTCAGCTGCTCCAGCCGCGGTAGCCCCTCCAGTCGCGGCAGACGCTCTAGACGCTCCAGCCGCCGCAGCCGCTCCAGCCGCGTGAGCCGCTAAAGCCGCTACCGAGTGGAGCGGCTGCCACGGCTGGAGCGGCTGCCGCGGTTGGAGCGGCTGCCGCGGCTGGAGCGACTGGAGCGGCTGCCGCGTCTGGTGCTCCTGCAGCGGATGGAGCGGCTGCCGCGGCTGGACCGGATGCCGCGGCTGCCGCGGCTGGAGCGGCTGCCGAGGCTGGAGGGGCTACCGCGGCT